>NC_046372.1:12998312-13258892 GCF_011125445.2 Fundulus heteroclitus
AAAGTTGCATTTGCATGTGCTGTTATCATAACTCAAGTTCTGTACCTGTTTGTGCTGCTTCATGTGAGAAGTTAAAATTGTTCTCACCTGCTGGGATCAGGACAAGTCTTTGCTCTGGACACACTGAGGCATTCCTGTTTTTATTGAGGGGGGATGCTTTACCGTACCCTCAAGGAGTGCTGTTGGGGGATTTGGTGTACTTTCTAAATCTGTAGAATCCTACATCAGAATACAGTCAAAGTTTAAAATGAGCTTGCATACTTCGGAAGAAGACCTATTCTTTTCCCTAAATCGTGTTTCTTCTTTTTTTCTCTCTCTTAACTTCTCTCACCTTTCTTTATCTCAGGGCGAGGCAAAGGTATTTACATTGCTGGAGGGTTTGGACTCAGTGCCAGAGGATGCCGAGGTCTACGTTGTTCTGGAAGGATCCACGCTGGTCCATGTAACACGGGCTCACAATGATGTCATGCTCTACTTTATTGTGCCAGGTATTTATTTTTGCCTTAATGCTGGAAGATTTCTTTTTAAACTTAGAGTTTTCATTCTGCTTGTTTTCTAGAATTAATAGTTTGAACAGCTGATTAATCTGATCCGTCCTGTGTATGAAACAGCTGCTTTTCCAGAGCACATTTGCAAAAGCTTCCTCCTCTGTATTTGCAAACTCTTTTTTGAAAACGAAAAACATTGGACATGCATTTATAACACACTGAAGATGAAAGAAAACTTGATGAAGCTGATTATGAGCACAAAACCCTTTTCTAGCATTGCGTGCATTTGTTACAAGTAATGTTTTTTTTTCAAACCTATTACGTATGCATGTCTCACAATCAGTTCTAAATTACCGGTACCTGCTGTTACAAAGCCTCAGTATCTTAACGTATTAGAAAATGTGCTTTACCTGACTGTATAACAATAAATCAGTCTCTGTCACCTTTATAAGAATGGGTGTCATTTATGATGTATGATTTTGGACAGCACACTGCAGTGTGCTACTGCATAAGGTCTGTCAATAACGTTTTTATCATACTTATTGATCACTTGACCATCTTTGGCTAAACAGTCAATGCATTATACGCAGTATATGAACGCCTCCAAGCTGTCAAGGATTATTAAATTTAATTAATTAAAACACAGATCCATTTCCCCCACTATGGCTACTGCTGTGCGTATTCAGCATGCTGAGAGTAAAAATTCATCAGTGCAGACAGAGTGGCTGCTTAGCATTGCATTAAATTTAGAAACATTATTTTTTTAATTGCAATGTTTCAGCAGCTGCTGCTTTAATTCTGTAGCGGCAGTGCTGATGAGTGCTTTGTATGGCATCCCTGAATTATGACGTTAAAGCTGGTGAAATTTTCTACGTGAACGAAAAATCCATAGCAGCCTGATTCTTCCAGGGATCAAATTACATGTGTTACAGTATTAAATGGGATATATATTGCTTTGTAATTACTTCCTTTTAACATTTAAATCATTCAATTTGGGTCTATATAAAGTAGAACTGCAATGCTTTGATCTGAATTCCTCGTCATTGTTGCTGCTTTTTCACCCCTGCTCTGAGGTTTGTCTGAGAGCAACTTGTTTTGGTACTGTCTCTTTAAATGCAAAGTGGACACCTCACACTCCGCCCCCTCCAGCTCACAGACCATTCTACTCCACCCTATATGGCCATTTTTGTAGTATGCTGGGGGATGGTGTAATAAATAGCGTGGGTTAAAACACCCAACAACCGAATGTTTTCACTTATCCACTTGTAGCTTCGGCATCCTTGAACTTGGACAACAAAATTGCAGCGAAAAACATAAAAATGGCAGATGTGCAAAACTGATAAACCAAAATTCCATGGTGTTGTTTAGCAGCTCTGCAGCAAATACTGAGACGTAATTGTTAACAAATCGTAAACGAGAATAGAGAAAACTGAATGGTGTGAAAAATATGACCCAAACAGAATAGATATCTATGCAGCTCCTGGACAGACCACATTCAAATTTCTGCACTCCTAGCAACTCCAAGTACACAACAAAATGTATTTAAGGCCTAAAAAGTGGATTTTGCATAAAAGCAGCAAGATTTTTTTTTTTTTTTAAAGCTGTGCATCTTTGGATACCATAGAAATCTAAGGCATATTAGTAACAGTGTGATGAGGACATAACGATTAAATCAGTGTCCATTTAACAAGGGTCAGCCCTTGGTTTTATGGTTGTCTTTTTATGTAATTAACTGAGATAGTCACTGTGAAATTTATACAACTTGAAGAAAAAATTACTTTTGTGTTTTTCATCAGACATAAGTATCATGTCAGTCAATCTAAAGTTAATTTTACTTCTTCTTTAGGACACAATCTGCCTGAGGAGGTCTCTGTGCAGGCCTATCTGTGCTCTGAAAGCATGCAGCTCACCTGGGTTGGTGGTGCTTCTTTAGAGTATGTACAAGATGATGCTCAGGTAAGTGCATTTAACTCTATTCATTTCTCCTGAATTGGTGCATTATTCTTAAAATGTACTTATAGCCACATCCCATTTACCAAGAAAACATTTAACTTTTTAAAACTGTACAGTAACTGTACTGAGACTGTACAGTAAGAGCAAATTTACAACATAAGAATAGAAACATTGCACAGTTCATTCAAAATTGCATACTCTGACTTAACAAAACTGGTGTTTGAGTTGGATAAAAACAATCAAAACGTGTATTTGTGCCAAGAACAATGGAATATTTACAAAAACTTGAAAAACATAACAGCAGGGATAGAAACACTTTTTGAGTTTGATGGGAGAAATGGTGGTTAAAAAATCTAATAGCAGCTTGAAGGAAGGATCTGCGATAGCACTCCTTTGTGCCTCTCAGATGCAGCAGTCTGCCACTAAAGCAGATCTTCCGTTCTGCAACAGATTTAGATCCCATGGTGACATTTTAGGGTTTTTGGATACTTCTTTTTGCACCTTGCGTTCTGCTTTTAGAGTGAACCTCTGTGGATGGCTAGACCTGTGCATGTTGGCAGTTGTTTTGAATGCCCTCCACTTCTGGATGGTTGAATGGCTAAATTCAAATTCTTGTGAAACCACTATAAACCCTTTTCATATTCAGAAGGCTTCAAGCAGCTCTTCGGATCTTAGACTTAGACTTAGACAAACTTTTTTGTCATTTTGTATGCACAGAGAGCATATAAAACGAAAATTTGTTGCATACAGCTTACGACAATGTAATGAGATTGCAACTGAAATAAAAATAACATTACAATATAGAGTACAGCAGTGATAAGAATGTACAGTGCAGGAGAAATACAGTTTTTAAAAAAGTGTGCAGAAGAATGTTCATCCATGTTTATAGTGCAAAGATAATGGTGCAAAACAAGCCTTTAATTTGCCAAGAACACTTGATGACCGTAACTCCAGCAGGCGATGGCGGTCATAACTGGATCGATGTATAGTTTGTAGCGTGCTAGGCGGCATATTTTGTAGAAATGCTCGCAGGTTGTCGAGAGCCGTAGCAGCCGCTCAGGGCGCCGCCATCTTGGAACATGCCGCCATCTTATTTTAGCGTTCAGTCTCAGGAGTCAGGAGTACACCAGAATTTATGAGGTTTATACAGAGTAAAACCCTTTTAAAATGTTAAAACAATGTTCCAATCATGTGAACCTGATGTGAAATGCATCTGTGTAATTTTAGCTATTTTATGTGAGATTAATGGTAAGGGTGTTTCTCACCAGACACTGCGTTTTTAATCAAATTTTACTTCAAAATTTTAAAGGTATTTGCTTCAGTTTTTATTGTTTATTTAAAAGACTTTAATTTTCCAGTTGCGTTAAAATTGACATTAAATATCCATTTGTCCAGATATGTTAGTAAAATACAAAGGCTGTTTTAGGGTTTTCTATTCTTCTTTTTCCCACAACTGAGATTCAACATGTAGAAAGATGTTTGGTGCAGATGGGGAAGTATCTAGCTAGTAGTGTTAAAAAAAATTGTTGAGTCTTCATCGCTCTCCTTTTAGGTACTTCTTTTATCCTCTTGACGGCTGATTTATTCTCAGGACTTGGCAGAGCATATAATCATCCACGGACATCGTCTGAACGCCACGGATCACAAGGAGCTGAGCGGCCTCTTCAACCTGCGCCAGGAGAGCTCTCGGTGGGCTATGGATCGTAAAGTGGCCCTTGCCATGGCCAACCTGGACATTCCTCCAAAGTGGAATGTACTGGGAAGCCAACATGGAAATGGTAAGAGCAGGACTGTTTTATGTCACTGATTAATCCTTCCTGCGCACCATACAGTGGTTTTTAAGCAGATGTTGACCTTCTTAAATTTTTACAAAGGGATGATCTAAAACAGAGTTGTTTAGAATTATTGTGATTCCAGTGAAATTATTTCTTTTAATGTTAATATTTAAATCACCGTGCTTTACATAAGGAAACCAAAGCCAGGAATTTGCAGGAAGGGGCAAGTCTTCAACCCTTCTGTCCTCCAGTCCACCCTCTGCTGTCACTCCAGTTTTCTGTGCTCAATGGGTTGAAATCGGATGTGAACGTAGTCACATGTGTGCTTCTGTCAGATTCATCAAAGCCAATTAAGCAGCGTGTAATGTGGTTAATAGAGCTTTTCCATGGGGAAGGAACTGCAGGCACAGCTCAGTAAATCTGAAGGTGAGTGAGTGCAGGCAAGGTCTCTGTCTATTTGTGCCGACCATTGTTTTCTAGCTTCCACCATCTGTTTGTGTGACCTGAGTGCTTGTGTAAGGCCACCTACATAATTTCACTGGTTAATGTTGTTAGGGCAGCCTGTTTTATTGCAATGTCTCCCCTTGAGTCGCTACAGTGAGGTGGACGACAGCACTCCTGACGTCACGATATTGTCTACATTTTATGAATTATGGTTATAAACTCTTTTTTCCCCCCCATGAGTCACTGATAATTGCGCTCTAAAAACTCTGGCCGCATGACATTAGGAAAACATGCAATATGCAATAAGATTGGTGCAATAACGATATGCCTTGCAATATATAAACAACTAATAATGAAACCTAATAAAAAATATTTCAGTTTTCAGTTCATTGAAAACATGAACTCCAGATAAAGAGAAAATGAGTAACTTATCCAATATTCTATCCATTAAATTCGTTATATCTATCTAGAACCTTTTGCCCCCGAAAAGCTGCTTTTTGCAGACATCTGCTATTATGGCATTGAAACTAGTTGTAGTTTTTGAGAGACTTTAGCACTTTAAAATTTCCTTAAGGTTTTAGATATTTTATTCTGCATTAGACAAAAAGTGTCACCAAATATATCACAGGCATATGCAGCCTGGATGGATCTATCTGACTCAATTCAGGCAGTTCTGCTAAATATGTGTGTTGCATAAAGTGATGTTGCGATAAAGATAAATATGTGATACCTTGTGGAGTCCAGGAAAAACCACATCTGTTAAAAAAAATCTAAGTCAACAGCTTTCTAAAGCTTTGATAAGAAAAATTATCATAAAAATTCAAAATTTTTAACTTTATTTGAGAAACTTTGTCCTGCAAGACAGTGCTTTCCTCTGCACAGTCATTGGCAGACCTAAAAATAATGTGCACAGAACATTAAAATTATGCTTTTGGTTTCCTTAAGATTCTACTTTTTCCCTCAGTTCCCTAAAATTGAGCGTAGGAGATTTTTGCTATCTTTCTTACTATCCTTCTTTGTTTATCAAAGTTCCAGCTTTCAAAACATGTTTTAATTATTGCTCTTACTGTATATATGGCCAAGTTTAAAGGATTGTGTTCACTTCATAATTGTACACATCTAACTTGTTTGAAAGAAATAGAAATAAGCTTCTTTGTCATGTCATATTTATACTCCAAAAACCAGAGAGTTATTGATTAAATTAACCTGTTCATCAAATAAAAATGGAAGTGTAAATTATTTTTGTAGGATTTGTTGCAAATAAGTTTGGTACCTGTGACTTTCTTAAAAACTGATTTTTTTCCTGAAAGAATTTTTTTCCCCTCACTACATAAAGTTTTTAGATACAAGATGGGTTTTCGGCCGAGATTACTTTAGACTTTTGTCTATTGATATTAGTACGGGATGCCAGAGCTGCCACAAATGTGTAGGCATTGTGTTTGGTGATGGAACCAGCACAAAATGCTCTACAATAGAAAGCAGTCCATCGATTTCAGATTGGCTTTTAAATAAATAAATAACTAAAACCATTTTATGAACATACACGTACATGAAGGGTTACATACCTTTCCTGTTATCATTTTTTATTTCTGCTAAATTTGATTTATAGTACACGTCTTTACGCTGTAAGCATGTGACACTAAATTAAAATTTCTTCTTTGTGTACATAATCTCAGCCAATAAGGTAAATTCGGATTTTGAAAAGAAATGGCTAACACTGAAACCTGCAAACCTTGCAAGAGTAAAGTTGCATGGTTAGTTCCTCTGATTATTATGGGTGCACCTGAACCCAAACAAAACCAGTTCGTCCCTAAAAAAGCAGGTAGCAGCCCTATATGTCTAAAAAAATCATCTTGAGCTGAAAGTTCACTTTTATACAGTTTTATAGACAAATCATTTCATATCTTTTTATGATCTGATGTTACTCATTTAACATTGCAAAATCAGCTTTGTACTGTTGAAGTAGGTTAAATGGAGATAATTTTACTTTTTAATTTTATTGTATTAATTTTTGTTATGGGTCACTATGTTAATTTGTTGTGCCTTAAATCGGATTATACTAATTCAAACCTAGAATTCATGTTTTGTATTTGTTGCTTTCTCCTGACATCCTGTCATAGCCATCTCTTTTTTTCTTATCCATTTTTTTTATGTTCTTGCATGTGCCTTTTTTTTTTTTTTTGCACATGCCGATCCCAAACATTTATTTCAGATGTTGTATCTGTTTCTCCTGTCTGCAGAATGCAGTCCCAGAGAGTGTCCCCTCCACCTGGCTGTGCGATGGGGTCTGTACCGGCTGGCGGAGCTGTTTCTCTGTCAACCGGGGGGTTTGATGGCTGTCAGTCTACCTAATGAAGAGGGCGTCACACCGCTGCAGCTCGCACAAAACACAGGCAACACTGAGATCCTGGAGCTGCTCACAAAGTAAGACATTAGGATCCTCAAAGGAGCTCTTAAGACATACGCTGAAAAACGTATTGAGTTTGTTTAGAGCAAAGGAGGTTAAAAAAAAATCTAACAGCAGCTTGGAAGAAGGATCTGCGATAACGCTCCGTTGCATCCAAAGGTATTCTATCTGACTGAGTTTAGGACTCAGAGCATTCCAGTAAAGTTCTTCCCCGCCAAACTGGCTCATCCATGTCATTTTAAACTTTGCATTGAGTATTGGTTCACAGCCATGTTGGAACAGAAAGAAGCCATCTCTACACTGTTCTAACTGAGTCAACATCATTAAAATTATTCAAACTGTTATGGCTAACCCAGACTCATCCATTGGATTGCCACACATGGAAGCACGGTTCATTACTGCAGAGAGCATCTCTTTAATGCTCTTTAGAGTTAAGAAACGGAGAGCTTTACACCAAGACCTCTGACACTTTGCTTCATACTTTGTGATGTAAGGCTTGGTGCAGCTGCTCAACCCTGGAAACCCATTCCAATGAAGCGCTCTACGCACTGTTCTTGAGCTAATCTGAAGGCCACATGTAGTTTGGAGGCCTGTATCCATTGACAGAACATTGGGAACCTCTGCATGTCAGCATCCACGGACCTCATTTTCTGATTTTACACGGCCTACCACATCATGACTGAGTTGCCTTTGTTCCCATACACCTCCACTTTGTTGATAATACCACTAACAGTTGACTGTGGAATATTTAGTAGTGAGGAAATTTCACAACTAGACTTATTAAACCATAAGTATCCTATCATACTACCACCTGACTAATATCTATGACATCTACGTATCCATCCATTTTCTATACCCTATTATTAGCGCAGGGTTGCAGTGTGTGTGTGTGTGTGTGTGGGGGGGGGGGGGTACCAATCTCCAGTGGTCAGTGGTGGGGTACACCCTGGACAGGTTGCCAGCCTATCACAGAGCAACATGGAGACAAACAACCATGCAGCCGTTCACTCACAACTAAGGGCAATTTAGAGTAACCAATTAATCTAACTAATGTTTTTGGACTGGGGAGGAAGCTAGAGATTAATTTGCCCTAAATTTTGATTTAGGGCAATATATGAGTAAACTGAGTGACAGATTTTTTTTTATTGATTTAAATCATGAGGACTGGTCAGTGTCAGTTTTGTATGATTCCTATAATGATTGCTATGGCTTTTTAGAGGAATAAGAGTGTGATTGTTTGATGTTAAAAGTGATTAAAGTGTCTCTTTATTCTTAGAAAGGGTGCCTAATTGGAAAAAAAACTGCCCATTCTGTTATGTTGCAGCCCACCCAACCCCCTCGCCACTCCTCCAGCAGGTCTGACTCAGGTGTGGGTAGATCGGTCCCGCTTGCTGAGGTTTTGCCACGACACAGGGAACCTGACACTGACTGTTCGACAAAACCTGAGGTGGAGTTCAATGGAGGGGCGATACGCTGATATCCTCCTGCTCAGAAAAAGGCTCAGAGATGAGAACTTCCTCAGGGAGGTAAGGAGGAGGGAGGTCCAAAAACCTTCAATTTTGCCTCTCAGAGGATGTTCATCCAGCCTTTTTAGCTTTAGATTCTTAAAGATATTTAAGAAGCTCAATAAGCCAATGTTTGTTGAACATTCCAGGAAAATATGAAATTGTCTTGTAATGTGCTTTTTCTTGACTAAATAGCTTAGGAAGTTTAAATCTCCACATTACATAAATGTAAGCGCCCACATGCATAAGTGTTTTCTCCAATAATAAAAAAAAATTGTGAGTTGGACTTTTTGTGGGCAAAGATGTACTGTATGCATTTCAAGTTTAATTTCTTCAACATTTCTTTAAGCAAAAACTTAAAGCTCTCAAAAGTGCCATCATACAGAAAAAAGTTTAAACTATTCAATTAAAATTTAATTATATAGTGCCAATACATGATACATGTCATCTCAAGGCACTTTCCAAAGTACAAACAAATACATTACAAATTTGGTTAGATGAAAGGAACAGAACCAAATAAAGTTTGTCACATAACTGAAATGTGATTTTGTTTCTTCATCAGAAATTGTTTTGATTTTAAAGAAATATTATTGATTTTGCTAATAATTGAATTACTTTTTTCATTCATGCTTTTCTTTTGTTTGACCTCGAAGAAAGGCTATTAAACAACATTTTATTTTTTAGTTATCTCTGCCCAATCAATAACTAACCTGACACCGCCAGATAGATTTGCTTCGAGTGAAACCTTGAAAGCTCGCAAGATCAGGATGGTCTCACGAGGCTAATCAATAACATCCATATGTAAAATTAAATATTGTATTTTTTTTCCTCAAACGAAAATATCATATTGAATTCAATTTTAATTCCATAGAAATTAAATTTAAATATTATTGTTAATTATCACATTATTACTGAAGTGTTTCTAATTGATTAAATGGACCAAACAACACTGGCCACAGTTTTTATTTGGTTAGTTTACTGCATCTTTTTTCCTCAGTCACTACTTTCTGTTCTGCAGATCAAAGCGTTGAGTAGGGAGCGAGTGGAAACCATAACCGAGAAGGAAGAACTCGTAGATGACCCTGCAGACACAGGTAAAAACCTTTTAATTTGTCCGTATGTACAACACTGTAAACACTAAGTCATTCTTTATTACTTGCTACCAAACTCTTACTTTCTTGTGATCTTTTAAAGAGGTCTTGATCAGTATTATTTTTGGGCTTTTTGTACTTCCTTCACTTTTTTTATTGGAACTGTGCCTGTTTTTTTTTCTCATTTTCAGTTTAGTACCGACCACTTTCATACACATTGTTCAATTTTTAGCTGCTTTTATTACCACCAGCCAATTTCTAAAGCTTTTTCCTGTTGTTGAATCTATGGAAAGCAGCAAATGAAACACAAATAAACAGACATAAAGTAGAATTTCTGCACAATCAAGGTGACTCTGGCATAAAATACACAATCAAACTGGAGAATAATGCATGTCCTCTGTCAGGTCTTTGTGGAATATTATTTCCTGTTTCTTAAAAAAAACAAAAAACAAAAAAAAATCGGACCTGAATATTATGTTTCCATGTTCAGGAACGTCTGGGCCGAAAACATATGAAATGCAGCGATAATGGAAGACCTTAAAACTATTGCTTGTTTTTAAAATGTTACAAGGATATCTGGGTGTTTGAGAAGAAAATATAAAGAAATTAAGGATGTATCTATGACAGTGTGTGTGTGTGTGTGTGTGTGTGTGTGTGTGTGTGTGTGTGTGTGTGTGTGTGTGAGAAAGCGAGAGTGCCAAGATAGCTAGAGGTGAAAGAGGACTAGATATTTTCATCAAAATGTTTACAGAAACAGACTACCATCTACTGGGGGAACGAGGTACTGCAAAAGTTTGTCAGAACTGAAAAAAGGTGCCCATTTAGATTTTTATAATATATTGAAACTTCTCCTCACAAGAAATTTCTCCATACATTGATTATTAATTAATTACCAAAGTTTGTTGCCTCTGCTTGCATTATTATTTGAAAAAAAAACTATGGCTACTTTTTCAATATTTAGAAACAAATAAAGAAACATTCTATGTTTGATAGCGTGAGAAAAAAAAAACTATTAAAACAAAAACTATATCATACCATGCGGGGTTTAACAAAGAAAACTTGGAGATTTATGTGGGTCTTCTTTTCAAATCTATCCATCACCTATATCCTCGGACACGAGCCGACTTGCCAGGGTGGTGTGGGTTGGGGTAGCCTCATGTCTATCGGTAGCCAGTTCATCACAGGACAACAGAGAGATTCAGAGGACAAATTATACCCACGTACACACACTCACACCTGAGGGCAATTTAGAGAGACCAATGCCCCTAACATGCATATTCACTGTTCAAGCTGTTTACGTTTTAGTTGTTGCTCTCCCTCTTAGAGGCAAGTTTAGGTGTTTATGTAGATCAACACCCACCTCCCTTACTTAAAATGCATGTTTATTGTTATTTTGTCCTTCACATTTTTATCAGTGGCTAAGAGAAATAGGTCAGAAAAGTCATAGATTACTGTTTTAAAGTTCCTCAAGACAGATTGTCATATTACAGTATAATTTTTAACAAGGGCTGCATTGTTTACTTTAAAGCAAGAGTCTGCAACCTGTGACAAGTAGCTCATTGAGACTTCCCCAGTGGCTCTAAATAACTTTGGCTAAAATATGATAGCGATACAACTAAGGTAATTTAGATGTCGTAATAAATGCAGATTTCAGCAGTGTTTTTTTTCCATGTTATAATTGTACTGAATTTCAATAATTAAATAACACTAAAAGAGCCAGTAATATTGTTTTTTTTGTCTTGTCATTAAGTTGTCTTTTTGACTTTTTTCATCATTTTGCATCAGTTACATCTCATAGAAAAAAATGTATTCCCTTTATACAAAAGTTTTTCTTTATTTTAAACCCTGAAAACGAACATTAAATGGTGGTTGTTAAAGAAAAAATAACAACACATCTCCTATAGTAGATCCATCTAAAATAGAAGTTGTGTTTTTTTCTTTTTAAAAGGTCATGTAATATGTGCGGCTCAAAAAGAATTAGATTTAGCTACTTTGAGGACAAAATGGTTCTTTGAATTGTAAAGGTTGCAGAGCCCTTCTTTAAAGGAATTATATTTAGTTCCAACAAGTGAAACAGTTGTTTCTTTTAGTTAGGGTATTATTTCTCCCTCTGAACAAATATACAGATATTAACAACTGGGTATTTTCAAAAAAAATCAGAATGAGCTTATGCTACTAGACTAAAACATGTAAATAATTTAAGGTTTGAACGCATCTTTATGAAGGGTGCCAGTGAATGGTGCTGTGTAAGGAAAACATTTGCAAATGCAGACGCAACAAATTCCATCGACTGCTATTAGATTTGACCTGCGGGGGGCGCTGAGGGCCCCTCATTCCTACTCTGTGCATATTTTCATGGGAAATGTTTCATGCAGTGACCAACAAACAGACCAAGAGCCACAGTAAGGATATGATGACTAATATAGCAGCAATGCAGACATTATTTCTGGTGCATTCCCTCAGTCTCGTTTATCCCTTCATTGTGCATTCGTGCTAGTGTTATCCAAACAGTAGACATCAATACTCCCCTGTGTCACCGTGTCTGTACTTCCTGATGTCACAAGTAGGAAAAGATACAACATTCAGGTTTTACCCCCCACAAACATTTTATATGCTCAAGCTGCAGCTTTCTTTTTCTTTCTCAGGCCTCTTCGTGCTCTCTTGTTTTCTCCTCTAACCTTTCCCCACTTTACATTTTTACTTGGAATCAGTGTCACAAATCAAACTAACCAAACACTGTTTGTCAATGTTTTGTTTCTGGTAAGAGATCATACACCAAAGTCTTTGGTCTGAGATGCACATGGTAGTAAAAGAAAAAGGGGGGGGGGGGAGGAGGAGATCAAGGTTGCACTGTAAAAAGCCCCTGAGGTTATGAAAAGAAAACAAATGTCAGACTTTACGTGCTATCATTAAAAAATGGACTAACATGTGTGCACGCTGGAGTCTCTTTTTGAAGTTTAACTGCTGCTGTGTGGCTTCATCTTTCAGCTTTGTATGCTGACATAAATGGAGAAAACTCTGCTGATGAAAACGTGAGTATTTGATGCAGACCAGATGGACATTAAGACACGGGCCACAATTAAAGGGCCATGAAAAGGGTTTTGCCCCCTTACCGATGTCTCCCGGTCTTTTGTTTGCAGCAAACTTAAATGTTTTAGATCATCAAACAAATTTAGCAATCGGACTAAAATAGCCTGGATTGATGCCAAAAGCAAAGAGTGCAAAAGATGATTTAAGTTATCAAGGAAAACAAAGCGTTCCAAACCAACCTGGTCCTATGTGGGGAAAAAAAGTAACTGCCCACTAAAACTAATAACCTGACAGGTTGCGCCCCCGCTTGGTGTCAGCTGACTCGTGAACTGGCAATGAGTCTTTTAGTTTGCTGTGGTGGAATTTTGTCTTTGTCAAAGTTGTTTAATTTCCGCCTCATTGGAGCATGAACGGCCCGTTTAAGGTCTTGCCACAGCTTCTGAATCTGAAGAATTGGCCTGAATCAGAAATCTAGGGCATTCCAAAACCTTTATTTGGACTTGTTTTTCTCATTCAGAGGTGAACTTGCTTGTGTGCTTTATGTAAGTCAGTGTTCTTACCATAACCCAAGTGCACTTGACACCAAGATCACAAAACCATGGTCAGACATTCCCCCTTAGGATTTTACTACTAGAGAGCAGAATTCATGGTTGAGTTCGTTATGAAAATTTGTTTTGGTCCCAACGCAGCCAAGCAATCCCACACCATTACACTATCACCATCATGTTTGTTGGAGTTGGTTTTTTTTCCTGAAATGCTGTTAGTTTAGTACCAGATTTAGCATGAGGCACTCATTACAGATAGTTCCCCTTCTGTCTCAGCAGTCCAGAAAATTGTTTCACAAAATTCCCCAGGATCATCACAACGTTTTTTTGGCACATGTGAGACGGTCCTCTGTGGTTGTATGATGGTCAGCAGCAGTTTTGACCTTTAAAACTCTCTCATGGATTAAATGTTTGCCCTGTCTCTCTCTTATTGTTAAATCATGGAACCTTAACAGAGATAAGTGAGGTGTGCAGAGCTTCAGATGCTGTTCTGGGTAGTTTTGTTGCCTCCTGGATGAGTCGTCAATATCCTCTTGGAGTTAGTTTGGTAGTCCGGCCACTCCTGGGAAAGTTCAACAATGTTCGTTTGTTGTTTGTGTGGATAATGGTTCCCACTGTGGTTTGCTGAAGTCCTAAAGTCTGAGAAATTGTATTTGTACCCGTTTCCAGACGGACAGAGGTCAATAACTTTGTTTTAGCTCTGTCCCTGAGTCGCTTTAGACCGGGAGCATGATGTGTTGTTTCTGGACATCTTTAAGCCTACTTCGTGTTTTCAGAAAGGACCTCTTGAAGAGATTTCTTGATTTAACAAGTCTGGGAGAAATCTGGCCTGTGTGACACGTGAAATTAAACAAAAAGTGTCGTTAACCACAGTTTATTCATGACTTTAACAAGACAAGCATGCACTATTTGTTTGGGGTGATAATGAGGAAATCAGTTTAATGATCTGACACATTTAAGTGTGAGACAAAAGAAAAAGTGAAGAAATCTGCGAAAAATAAAAATTTTTGTTCACAGCATTGTATATTTTGGTTGTAATTCTAAATCCTTCTCTGAGTGTCAGTTTGATAAAAATACGCACCAGCTTTGCAGCAAAGGGACCGTGCCGCTCTGCTCTTTATTGCTTCTCTTGTTGTTGAGGTGTTGGAGTTGGCACCTTGCACACAGCAAAGAAAAGCCGGCTTTGTTGAGCAGGTTGAATGTGTGTTTAATGTTTTGACAGGTGTGGCACAGGACTCTGGTCATCCAATGGAACGGCTTTTATGTGATGCAGATGGTTAACTAATTGATTTCTCTCACACGGCCAGGCGATGGCCAAACACTTGTGTTTTTGTCCTTAGCGTGGATTGTGCTTTCTGCTGTGCGTGAAGCAAAAAGGTTTGCCTGTGTAAACGTGCTCGTTGTTCCACCCAAAGGTTCTCAACTTTTTCGCCGAGGACTGCGAGGAGCCCCTGATTTTCGGCCTGAACGAGGAGGACGAAGAGGACGACCTTTCACGCTCTGACTCTGGTAATTACGTTACGATCCCCTCGAACACAAAGTGTATACTTTACGACATGGCTTTAATTCTAGGGCCAGCTGTGCCAGGCTTTGTGCTGACAGATCTTTGCTGGTTTAATCATAGGATTTTCTAAAAGTATCTTTCAATCATTAAAGGAGGAAACATTTACTTTTTCCTGACCAAAACTTTGGAACTCGGCACTAATCCTCAACCCTGGTTGACTACATTCCCAGCTGACAATGGGGTCACGTTTCAGGCCTGCTAACATGTTTTCCTTTCCCTCGCCTAGAGGTTTTGGAGTCTCGTTATGCTACATTTACAGCGACGGTGCCACAAAAAAAGAAGAAGAAATTGTTGAATTTTAAGTGATGTGCAAAGAAAATGTTGCGTGAGGATTTTTTGGGGATCAGGAAAAACTTTGGTGGATGTTACTGAGTGCGGTACTCAGAAGAAATTTAGATATCAATTACTTACAAGGTAAATCTTAACAAATCAATTGTTTAATGGACCAAAGAATGCAATATTATTAAATATTTGTATTCAGACTCTAAAACAATGCCTAAAACACAGAGAGTGGTGCCAAATGGAATTTTTTTTCGAAGAATAAACTGGCAGAAATTGATTTTATTTCCCATTGAAAAGTTACTTCAACTAAATAATGATTTCCAACAAGTTTTTACTGCACCCTATGTTTATTTATTTTGATTCAAATTGTTGTATGAGCCATTTTCCTAATGGACCACGGATCCAAAACAAAGTCAATCTAAGTAATGCTCTGCTGCTATGCATGATTTATTGGACTCAGATAACCAAACTTTCCTAAAGTAGAGTAAATGGAGGATATAGAAAACTGAAACTCATTGCTTGTCAGAGTAGTATGTAACCTTCTCATGGTGGGTGTGAAATGATGCTTGGTTGGTACGGATCATCTTAGAGATTGCTTCGTTTCATAGTTGAAGTCCTGTTATACCACTGTTTCTACACTGCAAAAACTGATCTAAAAATAAGTAAAATGTTCTTAAAATGTGTGTTTTTGTCCTTGATTCGAGCAGGTAAATAACATTATCTGCCAATGGAATGAGTATTTTGACCCCTAAAATAAGATAATTAGACATCCTGCACTTGAAATAAGATGATGGAGATGAGTTGTTCCTTTTGTAAGTGCAAAAATCTTATTCCATTGGCAGATCATCTCATTCACCTGCTCAAATCAAGGACAGATACATTCATTTTAAGAAAATATTACTTATTTTTAGTTCTGTTTTTGCAGTGTAAAGTCTGTCAGTGTGGTGGCAATTTCTGAAAACATTGTTTTTTTTGACTGTGTTGGTACTAAACAGCTTGAAAATGCTGGACTAGAATAGCATGCTTCGAGAAGCTTTGCCCTGAGCAGCTTCTGGATAGTAAAAAGAGGGTCTTTAAACTGGGAACATCCTGTGGGTTAATAATTGCCTTGATTGCTGCAGAGAGAGGACTGATGCCTCGGCATAAGAATGTTGTGGTTACAAGTTCATAATACTTGGCACTGGACTCTGACGCTCTGTAGGTGGTGTTGTTTTCCCTGTTTTCTGTGAGTTTACGTCTTTTTATTTGCAAAATTTGTTATTTTCCTGCATAGGCTCTGACGACTGACCTCATTCAGCTCCTTAAAAATGTCCTCAGTGGCTTGCGTGAAATAAAACCAAAACCATGGACATTATTTATGGCGTCTTCTTCAATATGAACCAGTCTTCTGACCCATGAAGACTTCAAATTCTTCATTAGACATTCCAGAGCGCTCCTGGGCATCACGAGTGGCTGACCTGCAGGCTTTTGCATATTTAGCAAACTATCGAAGCTTATATTGTAAGTGCATCTGCTTGTTGACACACGCAGTATGGTGTTTAACTAGAGCGTATGCGTCATCGGGTAGACAGATAGAATCTGTGCAGCCGGGGTCTCTGCGAGGGATGTGGTATTTGGAAGGTACTTGCCATGTTCCCCATGTCTTCCTGATGTCATCCTTCTTCTCACCCTCTCAACTTACTGTAACTTCATTAAAAAAAAGGCCATACGGTTTGCTTTTATTCAAGAAGATTTTAAAACACATTGTTAATAGGTTTCAGTTTTAAGACAAAAGACATAATGGAAAAGGAGGGGGGGGCTCTAACCCTGGCTGCCTAACAATCAGAATCAATATATATGTGTGTTTATATGTAGGTCTATATGATTTCGTTCCCTTTTTGCACCCATCGTTGATGCCACCCAGAGTAGAAAGCTACATTGGGTCTCTCAAATCACCTTTAATTTGAGTTTAGCCAACCAACATTAAAAAAAAACAGACCCTACACAGCTGAATAAAGAAAGAAACTTGCTGTATATGGAAGCGATTATTATGTGTGTGAGAGAAAAAACAAAACAAAACAATGCAGGAGGGAAGAACGCGTTTAAAAGGAAGCAAAGGATATAGGAGATTTGTTTTGTTTTGTTTTTAACAGGGGTGTTTGTGGCTGAATGGGCGGTTGCCAAGGATTTTTCTGAATGCAGTTTTCCAGCCGCTCACTGAGATCCCCACGGGAGAGGAGAGCGACGGAGTTTTAAAACGGCAGGGAAAAGACACAGAGCAGTAGTAAGGGGATTTATGATGGGGATAGTTTGGTGAGGTGACAAGAAACGATAAGCGCAACGCCGGGAGCGCCAACAAGACCCCCCACCCCCCTCCCCTCTCCCTGCATCTCCTTGACCCCAACTGAGGGATCTAATTGGAGACTGGAAAAAGGGATTAAACCTCACACAGACCCCACAAAGGCGAGCGTTAATGCGCACCAGTACAGTGCCAACATCCTCCAGCAGCCTCCTCCATGCACACACACACAGCTTCTTCTTTTTTTTTCCTGCAGCCACAGAGCGGCTCTTTCTCTCTTCTCAGCATATGCTCTCCTTCCTAAACCCTTCTGGTCCTTCTTTTTCTTTTTTTTTTCTATCACATTCTTACATTTACGCGCATTAATAAACATGCGTTTTGGCCTCCTGCTGCGATCCTGTCGTCCAATTTCTCTCTTTAACTGTCTTTAACCAGCCCGTTTGCAGAATCTAAATTGCATCCATGCCGCTGCACCGTACGTGACCCTGCAGGTTGGTAGCGGGAGGGAAAAAAAAAAAAAAAAAGAAAAAAAAGAAAAGGAAAGGAGGAGCGCAGCAACGTGGATGGAGAAAACAGAAGCTGCTCTCAGGGCTGTCTCCATGGTGAGGCCGCTGACCTGGCAGTCGCCCCCCCCTGTCTAGCTCGGCTTTTACATGCTAAAATATAAAGAAACAGAAGGGGAAGTCTCTTCAGATGTTTGGACTCAGATGCAGAGACTTGTCTTTGAGACGCTCTTGAACTCGGTGGATTTGATTCATTTCTCTCACCTCTGGAACTGCTTGTTGTGCTTTTTTTTTTGTTTTTTTGCTGCAGCTTCTAAAGTCACTCCTATGTTTAACTTCATCTCTCTCTCTCTCTCTCTCTCTCTCTCTCGCTCTGCTTCACTCCTTCCTTCAGCCACTCTTCAGTGAGTCAGTACCCTCCTCCCCCTGCTGCTGTCAGCATGTGTTGATATCTTCCCTGCTCGCCCAGTGCCGAGCATTATGTATGAGTGACCGAGTCAAAGAACATTGACACAGATTTAAGACGAACTCTTAGAAAGGCAGGAAAAGAAAGTCATTAGCAACTAGGAGCGAGGCTAAGGACGGCACAGTTGCGTCCCAGCTCTGTCGGACGGGTCGGGGAAAAGGGGGGAGGCGAGGATTTTAGGGGGAAGGGTGGTTAGAGGAGACAGACAGAGAGGAACATGCTGGCTCACTCTTGAAGTGTCAGGGGCTCTCTGGAAAAAACAAGAGCGAGAGCCACAGCTTGTCCGGAGCCTGTTCTGCCATGTGGGGATTGGATGTGAATTGAGGCGCTGCTCGGTTGTGTTTTAGGCTCCCTGAGCTGCGCGGATGAAGTTTTTTTTTCTTTGACGTCAAAAGTCATGGATTCTGACTCAGACTCTCCTTTCAACTACTCCTGGCCTTCATTCCCCAGGATGAGGATGTGCCGGAAAACGGGTAAAAAAGGTAACGGGATGCCAGTTCGGATCAAACTTGTTCTATTCAAACTAGAAGATAACCGTGTCCTTGATGTGTTCCTGTGACATGTTCACGTGCCTACTGCCAAGCAGGCCTGGGAGACTCTTGCAGTATCATAACGCTGAGTAAAAATACTCAGAGGCTTCACTATTTGTACATAATAAATACAGAAAACAAAAATGTATAGTATGATGGAATTGCTTTAATTTTAAACAGAAATGTAACAATGATTCTTACTGCTACAAAAATAATATATTAATGATTACAGGTTTAACGGTGTTACCTATACTACCTATTTAATGTTCATTTTGATGTAGAAAAACGCAAAAATGTAGTAAGAGCACCTGCTAAATTCGGTAAAAGGCTCTTAATTGAGTAAAACAAGTCTAACGAGCTGATGTTAGGGACAACTGTTGGTCAATGGGTAGACTAGTCATCTTGCAATCGCAAAGTTGTGGGTTTGATTGCAGCTTCCCCTTGTCACATGTCAGTGTGCCCCCGTGCAAGGCACTGAGCCCCAAGTTGCTTACTGATCTGCATATCCAGTGTATGAATAGTTGTGCATTAGTGAGGGCGATTCCGTGAATGTGGCTGTAGTGTAATGTGCTAAATAAAAGTGCTACATAAATTCAGTCCCTTGATATTGGCTGGTTAGTCAGTCAGTCTGCCCTGGTGCTTAGCTGCTTAACGGAAACAGTGAGTATGATTTGACATAGTTTTAATATATAATTACCCTGATAAATGTTTTGTTGTATGCTCTATTTTCCAAATGGCAAAATGTGTATTTCTTGTGAGAAAGGGGAACGTGTGTGAACCTTCTTTCTGTCAGCTGGTCAGCAGCGTGTAACAACAAATGGGGCAAGGCAGGGCTGCCTTGCTCTCTTTTCCATACAGCTGGACAAAACTTTCTCCGGCACTGAAAGTACTTCAAAAAAGGAAAAGGATAGAGTAGAAGGTTTAACCAAAATTTAAATGTTAACTTTTTAAAACCTCAGTAATCCTCGAGTAGAGGTAGGATAATAGGGTCTCATCCACAGAGTAATTGAAATAATTACTTTTTATTTAGGGAACGTGTGAAGGGATCATAAACAGAACTGGCCCTAGGACAGAGCGCTGAGGCACGCTGGATGGGAAATTGCTTAGAATGGAAGGATTGGATTTACATGATCTGGATTTGGCCAGAAAGATATAGATTTAAACCAGCTGTTTAAACTGCATCCATTAACGAGGATTCTGATGAATGAGAAATGAAAGAAATCCAAAATCAATTGCAATAATTTTAAGTGGCACAGTCTCAGTATAATGGAGAGAATAAAACCAGACCGAATTCTTTTCATAATACTTAAAAAATCTCCACAGACTCTATTTAAAGATTTTCTGGGAATATTATACATTTTCTCTGTTCTGCTCTATGTAGAATAACAAGCTGATGTCAGTCTGTCAGTTAGCTGGCTTGTCTGCTTGGACAGGCGGCTTGCAGCTGCTTGTTTAACGGACATGCTCCTCATAGCTTGTTACCTGTAGTTTTAAACAATAATAGCTTGGTGTGAGTGAGGAAGGTCTTGGTCTGAAATCTCATTAAAAGGACTTTAAACTGTAAGAAACAATGTGTTTGAAAGTTTAAAATCTCTTTACCTTGATGCAAAAAAAAAAAATGTCTACTGCAACATTGCTCATCGAAAAACAAATGAATGTGGTATATTTTAAATAACCTTTCTCGTTTTGGATTACTTTTGTTCTTGTATGCTAGAGATGGCTGAACAAACAGCCGAGTGCCCTCCCGACAGAAATAAGTTTCACCATTCACTGCGGAACAATAAAGTTAAAATTAGAACGGTTCCCATTACGCATTGTCGCTCTCAGGCCTCCTACTCTGCAGCAGCCGCTTGGTCAGAGTTAGATAGCTGCATCTTTTCCAGTGATGTAACCTGATATCCGACAGCGTGTTGGGGAATGTCAGATGTCCGCTCCAAGGCAGATGAAGCCCTCGGCGGCGATCATCATTCTCGGGCTGCACTGTTTCGTAGAAGAAGCCTAAAAGGGGTGCTGCTGTCGTGCAACGCCAAAGAGAATCGTCTTTTGTGCATCTTCGTGTAGTTTGCTTTTACTCGATTGCAGTTTTTCTTTACGTACCCATAGGACGTCAAATAGCTTACATCCAGTTGTTTGCAATCCAGAAATCCAGTGTTAGTCCAGGGTTAGTCATGGGAAACATATTGTTGTTGCTTAAAATAGTGCAAATTTACGTTATTGTGGTTAAAAAGCTCATGACTTGCGCGCGGGTGGCTGTGTTCGTTGGAAGGAGAGACAGACGCAGGGGAAGATCGTGTTACTGCCACGGCTGTGTCATGGCTCACCTCCAGTGCTCTCTTCCTCAGCTTTCTCTCTCTGAACCCTCTGCGAGATTACCTGTGTCACCATAACGCTTATTGATGGCATCAGATGTCTCACGCTCTTTCTGCACAAGCCTTTAAATCTCGGCCGGTTCTCTGCAAGCGGATGCTGCAAAAAGCGTTCAGGCGGCTTCGTTTACCGACACATGAAAAGGGAATTGTGATTTCAGGTGTGCGCAGCTGCGAGTTTTGTTTCTTTACTGTGAGAAGTGATCGCTGCTGAGTCTGGCTCTCTGTCTCGATCTCTTCATGCATTCAAATGTAAACACGGCGAGAATGTGATGCTTGGACCGGGAGGCTCGACCGCAGGTGTCATAACTCAGAGCCATTTCTGTGGATATGCCAGAGCAATTTTTTTTTTCAATGCTTTGAATGTCCCTGACAACAAAGCTTAAAAAATATACTTTTGCATTTGTTCTGAATCCTTTTGACTTTGGTTATTATTTTACTCTCGTCTATCTTCAAGCTGGCAGCTAGTTTAGGTAGGTGTTCAGAAAGAAACCTCTTAAGCAAACTGTTCTTTTACTCTCATAATAAATGACTTCAAATGATTATGCTGTTAATAATTTTTGTTCATCTAGAATTTTTGGTCTCAGCATAAACCCTTTCACTGGACAGAAACCTTGAGAAAGTGTTTCTTGTGTGATGGAGCACGCTCCATCTCTTTCTCCCTGGGGTGTGCAGGAGTTGAAGGGTCACTGTGCATGTTTAACTGCTCTGGTCTGGAAACGGGGCCATGACTGCTGTCTTTGTCTGTGCAGACCTGCCATGCTCTCCTTCTCACTGTGCTGCTACTGTACACAATTAGGTTTTACCTTTACAAATCAAAGGCAAGGCATGTTTTTTTTTGTGCAGCAGATTTTAATGTTGATTATTTGCAAGGTAGCTCTAAATAAATGAGGTGCGAAGGAGTAGATGAGGGGTTCCCAAAGGTGGGGTCGGGATTGCTAGACACCTCTTGGGGGGATTCTCTAAAAAGATTTAGTATTTCATTATTTGCAAAACCAATACCAAAGTATAACTTTACAAGATGCTTTACATTCCTCAGTTTCAAGCAGGGGGAAGGCTGCGCTTTTTGTAAAAATTCTGGTAATAATTTTACTTTATTCTCATAATTTCACAACTTTATTCTTGTATTATTGTGACTTTATTCTCATAATTCCTCCCATCCCAAAAAGAAAAAAAATCCCACCTGTTAAAAGGGGGTCACCAGTCTCTGGCGTTGTTATATTAGAGGTCGCAGGCTGAAAAGTTTGGGAACCCCTGGATTAGATGACTGTCAGTCAGAAACAAGTGTTGTTTTCCAGTTACCTGCAAGTTTGAATCTTTGATCTGGGAATGTCAGGTAACCAAACTTAAGTCTTCCAATCCCAAATTTGAAAACCAGTTTGATGTGACTCGACCAACAAGTAGTAGCAATACAAGCTAACAACAATGTGTTCCTTTTCGTTTTATACTTTCAAACCCTGTAGCAACAAATAACACGGTTGTAAAACAAAGTGTGTGTATAAAAACATTTATAAAGATGTAAAAAAGAAATTGAAGTGCACTGAAACTTTTTTTGCTAAGGCTATGGGGTAGCCATGTTGGAATTTGAAGTCAGCGTTGTTAGTGTGTTCAGTTTGTTGAACGGCGTATCTGTGAATTATGCCCCACATCAGAAAAAGAGAGGAAATTACTACTGCTCCTGATTTATGGTGATAAGAATGTATTTATCTCTATTCGTTGCAGCCACACACTAAATATGTTCACAAATACAGCATTTACATATTTCTGAAACTGGTTTAGTGAGATACAAGCCATCAGAATGGCTTACAAATAGTTTACTAATGCAACCTTCATTACATTATACTGTGTATGCAGGGTCCAAACTGAACTCAGGGCTGCTTGTCGAGCTCCAGACTTCCCAGTCAAATGTTTAATTTCAGGTTACATTCTTGCTGTTTTTTGTTGGAATGCAGAAAGTCTGACTACCAAGTAGAGAGTAAATGCCTCATAAAGAGTCTTAGACGTTCCTTTTGGATTTTTGACCTCAGAAAAATCTATAAGTTAGTTTTGTTCAACTTTACATTTGGAAATGTCAAGAACTGAGTAACAATGGAACAAATAATTAAACCCCATTCTTCAGCCATCGCCACCATTGTTCAGTGCTAATGGATAAGAATGTTTCCCCGCTATTTCTGTGGCATAAAAGCAAACAGAAAAAGATCAAGGTGTGCTGTACAACTGTTGTTCTGCTCTTTTAAAATATCAGTAATTATGATTGCGCTTGGAAAACTTGGTTTTTACTTGGGTAGTAATTATGTTTTTGGTATTTACTGTGTTGGCTATTAAAGGTTTGACAACAACTGCTCTAGAGAATGTAGACTTAACTCGGAGATTGCCATAAACCTCCAAATCCAGGATGTTCTGTAACAGAGATTCACAGCCCGAAAGGATGAAACAGAGCGACGTTGCAGCAATACCTTCTTTTTGGTATTTTTTTAATTTGGCTGTGGGTCAATTTACTATTTTGTGAATTTCAAAAAACAAACAGATATTAATTGATATCCACCGAGAGACGGCTCCTTTTCTCACCCATTTTATATTTTGGGTACAAAACAACTAATGTACAAAACCATAAAAACCAGGAAAGACCAAGATGGCCAGGAAAACTCCAGAACCTGACAGTGTCTCCCCATCATGCGTGAGAGCCAGCGCTGACCAACTGGCCCCCATCTTCACTCAGCTCTTCAACAAGACTCCGGAGCTTCGTGCTCCGAACAAACTACCATCATCCCTGTCCCTAAGAAACGCACCATTATGAGGTTAAATGACTATGGGTCTGTGGCCTTGATATCCGTGATCGTGAAATCCTTTGAACAACTGGTGTTGAAGCATCTTAAGGACATGACCAGCCCCCTGCTGGACCCACAGCTGTTTGCTTACTCGGCAAACCGGTCTGTAAATGATACAGTCGACTAGTGACTACACTTCATCCTGCACCACCTTGGCCTCCCAGGGATATATGCCAGGGTTCTGTCAGTGGACTTCAGCTTGGTCTTCAACAGCATGAACCCAGACATCCTCCACCAGAAGCCCACCAGCTTCCTGACTGGCTGGCAGAAGAAGGTCAGGCATAGGGGGCATCTTCACCTGCCCAAGAACCATCAGTATGAACACTCCCCAGGGGTGTTTTCTCTATCCGCTCTTTTTCTCTCTACACACAAATGGCTGCACCTCAGCAGACCTGTCTGGGAAACTCCTAAAATATGCAGATGACACTACTGTCATTGGTCTGATTCAGGAGAATTATGAGTCTGCATACAGATAGAAGGTGGATCACCTGGTCCACTGGTGTGGTTAGAACTACCTGGAGCTTCATCCTTATTTATATGGTTGTCTTTTGGAGAACACACCCCACACTGCCTCTCCTCACCATCCTCAACAACACTGTGTCTGCTTTGGATCACTTCCAGTTCCTAGGATCCACTCACTTTCAGGACCTGAGGAGATCCTCGTAGTATAGATTGATAGACACTGATCTGAAGAAGGCCCAGCAGATGCTATACTTCCTGTGGAAACTTAAGAAGTACAACCTTCCACAGGAGCTGTTGGTCATCTTATTCACTGCCTTTTTCATTCTGTTGTGCACGTCCTTTGGATTTTCCGAAAAACAGGACCGGTCCAAACTACAACGAACAATAAGGTCCGCAGAGAGGATCGTCGGGGCCGACCCTCTGGTCAAGAAAAGGGCAGCTAACATCCCTTATTTACAAAAAAGTTTCTTCCCTCAGGCTGTTTTTCTGATGAACACTTAACAGAGTACCCAATAATCAGTACTATGCAGATTAGCACTAATCCAACCATGTCTTCTTCTTTTGTAAAAATACTGAATATACTGTATTAGGGCTGGGCGATATGGCTTAAAAATAAAACCTCAGGTTTTATTATACCAAATCCAATTAATCAATTTTATTTCCTCCTTTTCATTTTACAAAAAGAAATTAAATGAATTTTTTTTTTACTTGTTTTTATTTCAATCATTTTGTCTGGGAGTTGACCTGAATTCTAGGTGCAACTAAAAACAAGCTGTCAAACATGCTTGTAAAACAAGATGGCAGCCCTGCCATTGTAAACAAAGAGAATATAGCAAAATGTTTGCTGCTAGCAGTATTAAACAATGAGCAAAGGATAGGCTTCACTTCATTTGGGTAACTTCAAACTAAGTGATTGACTACAATACAATGCCTTGTAATATGGTAGAAAATAAGTTTCCTCTACATATATTCAGCATTGTATCCTATTCTCTTCATGGAAGCCCAATGAGTGCATTTCCCTTATATAGGACATTTTTGACCAATCTGTATAATCTGACTGATTTTGACTTTGTAAAGTGCCTTGAGATGACATGTTTCATGAATTGGCGCTATATAAATAAAATTGAATTGAATTGGCAAAATAAATCCTGATTTTTCCAAAAATGAAATTTAAAAAAAATTATAAATTCAAATGAATGAATTAAATCAATTTATCGCCCTGCCTTATACTGTATACACATTTACAAAGACCTATCTTTATTTTCCTTTTTTATGTATACATATGTAGAATGTCTTCACTGAGAGAAATGTGGAACCAAAATCAAATTCTTTGTTTGTGTGCACAAACATGACTATTAAAGCTGATTCTGATTCTGAAAATGACCGGCACCTGCTCAAATTTGCCTCTCTGAGCCTGAATGAACGGTCATGCGTTAAAGTGGTTTGCCTCTTGGAAGCCTCTCTCATCTTTTGTGATTCTTCTGACTTTAATTTTAAATGTCTTGATAAAACCGACAAAAGCGAACTGTAGGTCTTCTTCACACAGTATCTTCCACACAGAAGGGCGTTAATGTGGCTTGATGTTTAGTTATGGCTGCAATCAGTGAAGTGATAAATTCTTTAAAAAAATGTTTAAAAATCTAATCTTTTATTGCAGCACACTGTAAATTTTAGAAAATCAAAATTTTAACATGATTAGGTTTATTCAAACTACACAAAAAAATAAAATATCACCCTGTACCTGAGTTAGTGCCACCCCTTAAAAGTCATATTAAGCAAATCTATTTGAACCATTTTGTAATTTTTACATTTCTACTTTTTAATTTTGTGCACTGGATCAGTTTAGGTTTAATTATCTATGACTACCTGTTTTCTTGTGTATGTAGAATATGACACAGAGGCCATTTCCTTCTGGCCACTCTTAAAAACGGGGTAAGGCAAGAGAACATACCGTTCAAGTAAGATCAATGTAGGCTGATCTTCCTGCCAGGAAATGGCTTTTCAGCAAGCATTTCTGGCTGACAAGAAAGGATGAGTAGATGTAAAGGCAATATTATGGCGGAGAGTCTGTGAACCTGCGGGACTGTTCCCCTTACCAGGGTAATCTGAATAAAAAATCTAGTGCTGCCTGTCAGAAAACCCGGACATGAGTCATCATTAAGGTGCTGCAAGAAAATTAGATAAATGCATAAACTTGCCCAGACCTACTTTCAGAACAATAATTTAAACTTTATGAAAACTAGACCTGTGACAAAAAAGACTGTAAGAGGGTCATGAGGTAAGAAGTCAAACAATCCCTAAAGTCCAATGTAGAGAACTAGAGCAATGTTTTAAGTACGCAGCTGAAATAAGCTAAAATAATTAAGGCTTTTTACGCACCTTTAAAATTGGCACCAATTGTGTTGCAGAGTGTTACCTTCTATGAGAGAAAAAAAAAACAAATACAATGGACCCTGAGCACCTCTCCTAAAGCCCTTTTAATAAGTAGAAAACCTGTGAACAGGTTTGTCTTAGCAATTAAGTCAGCTACTCCTTTATCTTTTTAAGAATATGAATTCGCTGCTTCATGTGCTATTTCACCAGTTAACTGATGTTAAACACAGATCTCACTGCCTGACAGTAATGTTCACCGAGGCGGTGTTTATGGGTCAGAGGTATGTGAGTAATTGAGTCCATGGCAGCCAGCTGTGGCTTTGGATCGGGCCCAGAACCTGAAATATTTAGCCCGTCTGTCAAGTTCATGACGTGGGTTTATATGAAACGGTATCTACTTTCAAACAGCAGTCTGAACCCCCCGTCCAGGTCCTAACCACCCCCCGTGAATTAAATTGTTGGACTCATGCTAATCCTGTGAGACGCAGTGGAGTATCCGATGTGCTTCTGTGATGATATTACAGATGTGGTTTCACATTTCCAACAGACTGTTAAGCTGTTGGACCCAGAGGGTTTAAAAAAAGTAGCCGGAACGGTTTGTTGTCTGTTTGAAAGGCACGTCAGGACTTTGGAGAATGAGGAACGATGTCGGGGAAAGTCTGTATACACTCGGCTGGTTCAACTGGAGTTAATTCGTTTAGATTTAATGTGGATGTGACGGGAATCATCTGGCGTCCTCATCAGTGTCCGTTTGACTCCCGGTTGCCTCTCAGATTTATGGGACTTGCCGCCCACAGGAAGCACAGCCAATTGTGGGTCTGATTTATTCTCCGTTACAGATTCTGAACCTCTCCTCTGCTCAGCAGTGCTGAGGAGTTTTGGTTTTAAACAATGTTGGAAGAGATTTGGTGAGAGCAGCAAAGCCAACTCTCCCAGCCTATCATCATCATTATCATCAATTATTTATCTAGAAAGCACTTTGCAAACCAAAAAGCGCCCAAAGTGCTGTACAGGTGTATAACAAATAAAAATGTCACCACCAACAAAAAAAAAAAAAAAAAAATCATACATTCTAATATTTTGTTGGACCGCATTTAGCTTTGATTTTGGTCATACATTCGCTGTGGCAATGTTTCAATAAGCTTCTGCAGCTTCACAAGATTTATTTCCTCTCAGTGTTGCATTAAGTTTTCACCAGGATCTTGCATTGATGATGGTAGAGTCTGCCTGCTCTGCAAATCCTTCTCCGGTACATCCCAAATATATATATATAATATGGGGTTAAGGTCTAGACTCTGTGGTCCATGATCCATGTGTGAAAATGATGTCTCCTGCTCCCTGAACCACTCTTACACAACTCAAGCCCGATGGATCCTGGCATTGTCATCTTGGACTATGCCTGTGCCATTAGGGAAGAAAAAACCCATTGCTGGAATAACCTGGTCATTCAGTATATTCAGGTAATCAGCTGACATATTTCTTTGAGCTCATACTGTTGCTGAACCTGGACCTGACCAACTGCAGCAACCTCAGATCATAGCACCGCTCCCACAGGCTGGTACAGTAGGCACTAGGCATGATGGGTGCATCACTTCTGGCCATATTTCTTCCTCAAAGACAATGGGTCCCCACTATCTGTCCAGTTTTTAATAATGTGTTGGACAGTTCTTAACCCAATTTTGGTAGTTTCTGCGATCTCCTTCGATATTTTCTCTGCTTGATGCATGCCAACGGTTTGACCCTTCTGAAAATGACTAACACCTTTCCCACGACCAAGAGATGTGCTTCTCGACATGGTTGTTTAAGAAATGAGAAGCAACTCATTGCACCAGTCGAGGTTAAATAACTTGTTGCTAGCTGAAACACAATCGCCCATCCGGTAATTATCCAATGGGAGGCTCGTACCTATTTGCTTAGTTTAATCCAGGTGGTGACTTTTTTTTTTTTTTTGGCCAGGCAGTGTATTTAATAACTAAAATGATTTTTTTTTTAAAAAGCAATACATTACAGGGTTGATATTATAAGCAATAAAATCAGCAATAAAAAGCATAACGAAGTCAAGGACCGACCTAATGGTTGTGCTCTCTGTAATTAAAAGCTAGTTCTAAAAGAAGAGTTTTTAAAAATGATTTAAACAAACATTTAAAGTTCCAGCAGACCTCACTAAAGGACGGAGACCGTTCCACAGCCTAGGAGCTGCAGCTGAAAAAGCTCTATCTCTGTCGACCACGTGCCGAGTCCTGGCAGCAACTAAGAGCTTTTGGTCTTTCTCAGACTGGGCAATTAACCTCTCATAATAATCTGTTCGTGTTAGCTCTAGTTTCTTAATGATTACCTGAGAGATGTCTCACATACTGGACTTTGTAGCAAGTTACTCTGCTTCGTTTCAGACCAAAATAAACCTGGCTCACCTTCGACATCCTTATCTCTCGTTGCTGCACTGCCCACATTACATTTCTGTTCTTTACATAAAAAAACAATTCAGAAAAAAAACATACGTTGACTCATTCATTCACTGCTTTGCACCTGAATCCCTATTTATTATTTCATAACATACTAGGGAAAGCGTTTGTAGATTTAACTTGCCAAAAAGATTAAATGTTTAAGTTTACAAGTCAGAATATAGAGAAGTCTCCAAACACTATATAGTGCACTATTTAATAAACAAGTGGCCAATTTGAAGATGGGCAGTCTTCAAAATAAAAGCACTTATTTTTCCTATCTATTGAAAAATATTTATTAACTAGTGTTAACCCACTTCCTACTGCTTTTCTGTCAGAAGAAATGCACACAGATTTTCTTTTCAAGTCTCCGTTTCCTTCCGCTTCATAATTGTGCACAAATTTGTATTGGTATAGTCCATAAAATCCCAATTGAATTAAAGGTTGTGGGTGTAATGTGAAAAAACACTAGAAAAGGTGAGGGGTATGAAAACTTTTGTAAGACATTTCATTTCACTTTAGTCCACACAAAGGCACTGAATGCTGAGATTAGATTTGGTGGTTGAGAGATGCACAGGTCAAAAAATAAAGAACATAATCTGTTTTATATAATACTGTAAAGGTGAGTGCAAACTGGGTGTGCAATTAAAAAGCAGGCCTGACATTTTACACTGCAACGAGTGCTTAAAATACTGCATATTTCTGTATACTGTTGTACACAGTTGAGCTATTTACATGTTTTTAACAGCATAATTGTGAGCTGACATCTGGAACAGAGTGACATTCAAAAAAGTCACTTCAGCACAATTCAAAACTAGAAAACCTATACAGTTACAGATGAGATAAGGCATTGGCTGGTCAAAGAGCGGGGTGCTGATATTGATTGATATTGAAAGTTAGACCGTAAACAACGTTGTTTGCTGTAAAAAACTGTGGAAACTTCCCAGAACTGGACTGAGGCTCAAATCAAATTGATATCAATGATCACACACATGCCTCGGCTTCGAATTGCAAAATCCTTTTTACTGTGACCCTGAAAACTAAGAGGTCTTTGAAGGCTTTTGATCATCCACATGATACTCATCAGCAGTTCCAGCCTGGCTTGATTGGGCTTAAAATGGACACTCTCAGATTCCTGTGTTTACCTATCCTTTACAGACCTTCAGCTGTCTGCTTTGTTAAGATAAGTTTGAATAATACCTCACTATTAATGTCTCCTCAGAGGCCCATTGTTTGGCCTGCAGCCTCTTTACTCAAATGCATATGCTTACATTGTAGCCTGAAATATATATATATATATATAAAAAAGGCTGTGTTGCGGAAAAGGTGTGCTTTGTGTAGAGCAACATGCCCAAGGGAGGTGTGTGTGTGTGTGTGTGTGTGTGTGTGTGTGTGTGTGTGTTTTTCCCCCACTGATCAGCACAACCAGACTGCAGCTCACAGTGCCTCTTCTGTGTTAGAAAGGTTTCTCTCAATGCCACTGTGTGCCTACCAGGAGTTATTTCCACTCAGCCGCTGTATCAAAAAGCAGGGCGGTGAACAAACATGCCTGCAGATTTCCATCCACAGCAACTTCACGTATGCGCAAAGAGCCATTCAGACACACTCACACACACTCAAGGGGAGACGGAGAGAGAGAGAGAGAGAGAGAGAGAGAGAGAGAGAGAGAGAGTCTTGGTACTGAACAAAGATATGCAACTGCCCAGGATGTCTATGTCACTTCCCGTGTTTGTGAGCAGTCATTTGGTGTTGCTCTGGAAACCAAATGTAATATTGAAAAATCCCCTCTCTATACAGAGAAAAGCCAGTCCATAAGGGAGAGCCAGGCCTCGTCCCCGACTCGGGCAGCAGCTGCCAGACTCTCAGCAATGATACACGGCAAAGACCAAGTGTACGCCAACACCATGCTGGTGGACCAGGTGAGCCTGAGTCACTTTTTTTTTCTCCTTCTTCTGTAAGTGAAAGTTATTTTAATAGGAAAAAAAAGAAAAAAGCTTGTAGAAAAGTCTCTTCCTGTCGGCGTTTCCCTTTTTTTGCATCAGGTGGACGGAGCTGACATTAAGTATCGGCCCCCGGGGGATGAGGAGGAGGTCGGTCCTTCGTCGTGCTGGGATTCCTTCTCTCCCACTCTCGTTGAATCGGGGAATTGCTCCCAGAGCCGATCCCAGTCGTTACCCCATCCCGGGCCGAGGGGAAGTCAGGGCCCAGGACCGGGACAATGGCAGGGAGGCATACTCTTGTGTTTCTCCCCCTTATCCCTTTGCCTCCTCCCCCTCTTTTCCTTCCTCTCCCTTGGCTTCCGCCATTCGTTTGTTCGAGGGAGCTCAGCGGTGTCAGATGGGTCCTTCGGACTCTCCAGCTCTGGAGCGCAGACACTGCAGCGTGACAGACGCAAGCCGGAGTCTGAGGTATGACGCTGTTTCTGCTGTGGCTTTCTTAACTGTGTTATCTTGTTGCCCTAAATACACAAGGCTGTGTACTAAGACCGCTAAGTATAACTTTGCTGCTTCAGCAATCTATTTTGGCCGTTTTCTCTAGCAGCTGAAGTTAGTGAAAATAAAGGACAAATATATAAGCCCAGATACATTTGAGTTGTGTGAATTTTCACACGCTCAGAAATTTTACCAAGGCGGTTGTCCACTTTATGTTAACATGTCATTTCCAGTTAACACATAAAAACAATGTGTTTGTTGGGTTTGATTGATTCCTTTCTAGTGAATATTACACAATCGTTTGTTTTTAACCCAACAAACATGTTTTTTTTAATTGTTAACTGGAATGAGGTGTTAACATAAATTGGACAACAGGTTCACTTTTTTGAGTGCAGAGAGATTTGATGGCAAGAAATCTCTCAGCAGCCTTTATGGTGTGCAGGTTTCCCCACAATGGTAGCTTGCAGAGTTTTCTGGGTCATTAGGGCAGTCGGCCTTGATCTGTTAAAAATTAGGAAAGGAACTAGGATGTTGTGTTACAATTAACTTGAATTTAGAACCTTCCTGAATTCTGATGCATATGAATAGGAGATGAAAATTAAGTTCTCTAGCTCTCTTCAGATAAATTGTTTTTTTAATTTAACCTTTTTTTTTGGAATATGGTACTTTTTGAATTAAAAAAATAATATTTGTTGTAGTTTTAAAGGTCTTCCAATCTTTTGGACTTTGGCGGCTTTTCCACTCTTTTTCTGTCCAGTTGTTGAACCTGACCAAGACTGCATGCTAGAAAACTTTCAAGAAATATTGTAGATGAGGACTCACACAGGACCCTAAATATGCATCATCCCTCAGCTCATCATCTAATGTATTCAAGTTTTTAGCTAAGAGATCTTTGCAGATCATATGGAAGCTGCATCCCAGGCAAAAAAAGGAGAAAGAAAGGGGGGGGGGGAAAGAAAGAGCTATATCAGGTTATAAGGTGAAAACTTTATTGTTCTAATAATACAATTTTCATGTATGTAAAATAAATGATCAAGCTCATACAATATAATTTAGATATATTGTAGAACCGTGAAAATATTTTGCTATAACGTGATACATTCTTGTAATAACATGTTATTCAATAACAGATATTCAACCAGGAAATTAAGAACAACTTCAGAAATATTGATGGGAGACTATGAAAGCATTTTCAGCCATAGTTTCAAGGCTGGAAGGCTGGAGTATTTAGGTGCTTTCATCATGAAAAAAGTCACATATGGTCATATATTTAAATCTAGAGAGAAGTTGGGCTTCATGGTGATAGACAGAGCAAATGCACGTCTAGATCTAGAAGCACATTTTCAACCCTCTAACACAGTCACAACTACAAACTGAGTTTCACTATTTTTAAGTTTGAGTACATCGGCATAAAAAAACAACTATTTTGTGAGAGATGAGAGTTATAGGCAGTTGACTTTGCCTGAAATAATTCATTGCAATGGTATTATATAAATCCTTAACAGTAGAGGTCTGACTCTATTTCCTTGTGGTACTCCTTGATTGACTAAGCCCGAGAGTTATTTTGAGTTCAGAAAATAGGTAATAAACAAGACCTTTACAGAGTTGCATAAAAGTCAGTCAAATAACAGTGCAAGTCCAGGACTTCTGCTATAATTTTTTTTCCGTAAGTTTACACGTATCTTCTTAAGATATTATATTATTAGATTCAAATGGCCATTGAAAAGTATTTTGACATTCTGCAGGGTCATAACCCCATCATGTTCTTATGTGTTTGTTCTGTATCTCTTTAAATAGCCCCAGTCTTGAGTGTGACAGTGAAGAAGAGGATGTACCGGGACACTCTTCGAAGCAGAGGTCCATCCATCAGTTCAGCTCTGGAGAGGAGAGGGACTCCTTTGACACTTCACCTGATTTTAATCGCTCGCACTCCGACGTTGCAAAGAAATCCAACAAGGTACAAACTCCAATCCTTTGATTCAGATTAAAATCGAAAGTGACTAATCGGGAAAAAAAATAACCTTGTGAATCACTAATATATTTAATCCAGTGTTACTATATATATATATTTTTGTAAAACTTCCATCTGATCAAAGATAATTTCGTTTTTTTTTTTTTAAATTAAATTCAGTTTTAAACCTTGTTCAGTCACTCCACAAAATAATCCTCCATTCCAAGTCTTCCAACACACACAGCCTGCCTTGCAGACAGCCATCAGTAGATAAGCCCACATTGTCAACAGCTCAATAACGTGGACAAAAGGTCAGAGATGGGTCTGTTTGCCCTACAGGGTTGCGCTGTCCTCCAAATTTTCCTGCCCACAGACTGAACTTGTGAACTTTTCCTTTCTGATTTGTCCCTCTTGTGTGATTCCTTACCCAGAATTCCGAGGATGCTGAAGTTCGGCTGCGCTCCTACTCCTACTCCTCCCCTAAAGCGAGGCCGTCGCGGCCTCTGCTGAACCGAGACTCGGCTATCACCGATCTGGAAGAAGGTGGGTGAACTTTGACGGCTTTGTCCTGCGACCCCTCCTTTGTTCTTACAAGCCAGCTAAACCGACACGTGTGCCGTAAATCAGGCAGTAAAACACAGTTGTGCTTTGGCATGGCACTGCTAATGGGGGTCGATTGTAAAAACAAATGTGAGTTTTTAGCATTAAGTCCCTGCTTTATTTCATGTAGATGGCACTTTCAGCGGCGGCGGTCGTTCGCTACTTCAGGCTTTATCTCTCTCTAAATCACTCTCACGCCTCAACCAAGTTAGTAAGTATAAGAGTGCAGGTTGCAACTGAGACATGATGTTGGTTTGTTGGGGAAAGCATTTTAATGTTTCTCGGCTAATTTTACTGGGACTGACTTGAGAAGAACTGCTCAATTAGAGGGCAAATTTAAACTCTTTAAGTCTTTTAAGGCTTACTGGGAGAAAAAAAAACAGAAAAGAAAAACAACGTGCCTGTTATTGTTGCGTAATACGTTTTGCAGTAGTTTCCTATTGTTGCTCTGATTGTGCAGTTCTGTATCTGTGGTGAGGTTTATTTCTTGGTGGTGAGCACAAGACCACGGACTCGGTGAAAGAACATATTTTCAAATGTCCGGTGATCGAAAGCAGACCTTTTCTCGATCTTCATTATTTTTCTTCCATGAATAATAAAATGATAGTCTTCCAAAAAGTAATTCATGAGAAAACCTTATAATAGCTGACCAGCAGAAGAATGGGGATTTGGAGGAATACTCAGCTCCTGTGGATCATCTGATGGATGGAGGAATTGTTTCTGGTCTGAGGTTTCTGTTATCCTTCCCTTTGGTCACGTTTTGTTTTCCTCTTGGCTTTTTATTTTTCCATCTTCGCTGTCATCTGGTTTTTCGTGGAAAAGGTCATGTTCGCTCTTGCTCTGTTGGGGATTGCTGGATCCAGGCTTTTTTTTTTTTTTTTTTTTTTTACGTGATCACTGTTCCTGCCTCTAACTAAATAATTACGGAAGCTGGTGGAGGTTTCTAATTCTGTCAGCGGATCTTTCTGTGATTCTGCAGCATCTAATCCAGTGCTATGAAAAAACATATTTTCCCACTTGCCGATTTCTCTAGTTTTTCCTGTTTGTCACACTATATCATGTCCAAACCAACATGACATGATATATGACAGTCTTGTATAAAAAATAAGCAGCCATGTTTTTTGGTTCAGTTTCACATGTCACACCGAGGCCTGATTAATTAATGACTCACAGAATACAGACATCAAGTAAATAGAGCCCATCTAATTGCTTGAAGTGGGATAAAAGTTCTCAAAAAGCAACACATCCTGCTCTGATCTAAATTAATTCAACACATGGGAAACAAAGTCACCAAAACCTATAAATAAAGCCATTTGTCAGGCTTTGTTGCTCCAGTGAACCACAGCTATCATCCACAAATAGAAAAAGAAACAAACATTAAACACTATACCTTTGCGGAAATAACCAGCCCACCAAAACTACTTGATAAGTGTATTGAAGACCCATGCAGAAGGTCTCGAATGAACCCAGAGTAACACATAATGCTCAGTTAAGGTCAGTGTCCATGATTCAACAACCAGGAAGATACAGGGACACAGTGATGTCCACGGAAGAGTACCGAGGCCAAAAACATTGCTACCCTTAAAGAACACAAAGCCCCATCTTACTTTTGCCAAAAAATATAACATCTTGATGATCCCCTCAGCTTTTGGGAAAATATTCTGTTGACTGAAGAGACAAAAGAGGAACTTTTGAGAAGGGATGCATCCCGTTAAATCTGGCATAAAACTAGCACAGCGTGTATGCCAGCAACCAAACATGGTGGCGGTAGTATGATGTCTCAGGTTTGCTTTTGCTGCTCCATGACCTGAACAATTTACCATAATTGATTTAACCATGAATTCTGGTTTCTATTTAAACAAATCCTGAACGGTAGTGTTCTGCACTCTATGGTTACGCAGCAGGACTATAATCCAAAGTATACCAGTAAGTTCACCTCTAAAGGGTTCTTTAAAAAACAAAAAGGAAGATGTTGGAATGGCCTAGTCAAAGTACTGCACTTGCTCGGTCATGCTTCAAAACCCTAAATGGGAATAATTTGGGGAAGAAGACTAGGTCAATATTCCTACTCAGTGATGTAAAAGACTAATTACTAGTGATTTAAAATGCTTGGTGGTTGTTGTCACTAAGAGTGACACAACCAGTTATTACTTTTTTACACAGAGCCAGATTGGTTTTGTTCATTTATTTTCACTTCACAGAGATCGTCACCACTTCAAACTTGTCTAATATCACAACTCACTTGATCTGAAACATTTAAGTGTGACAAGATAGCAAAACCTGGAGAAATCTGTAGGGGAAGGGGGAAAGTAGTTTTTCCCGGCGATGTATCTTTAAATGTATTGACTTTTAGTTCTGACTTGTTTGTTTACTTGCCACAGAACAGAGAGCCTTCAACCTGACTGAAACGGCGAGAGATAAGAGGTAAATCCGGCACGTCACTTTCTGACCTCACGTCAGGTATGCTAATCTGTGTGGGCTCTGGCTCAGACCCGTGTCCCTTTTTATAGTCAGCAGCAGCGAACGGCGGATCCTGATTGGCTTAGATGAGGCCTGCATGTGTACACTTGTGTGTGGGATGGGGGGGGGGGGGTTGTGTGTTTGTGTCTCTCTGGTTTTGAACTGCCCAGGGTCTTAGTGTGCAGGATATGACATGCTTCCTGTAGCGAGGCCTGGGCTGAGAGTATTCTCTGATTGCAACCTCAAAATAACCCTGAGTAAACAGCAAAACACTGGACTTTCTTGGATGTCAGACTTCAGAAACATCAGGACCGCATCAGTGGTACTGAATGTATTTGTCTGTGTGTGTGTGTGTGTGTGTGTGTGTGTGTCCATACTGTAGTGTTTATGTTGGATGTAGATGTAAACAGTTGTTCTGAAGTAACATTTGCTTTAAAATCCTTTCATCCATGTAACACATATACATGCCACGATTCATTTTAATCTCACTGACTTATAAATCCATCATGTGCTAATATATTTTATTTGCTAAACGTCATGCATTGCTTTAACAGGGGAACCATTGTAGGACACCGTATTAGGCAATAAAAAAAATTACATTGGAAACATAGATGTACTTACAAAATATAATGAATCATTACTATCAATAAGAGGTACAGGACAAGTGAAGATAAAGCAGACCCTCTTTTAATGTTATGGTTTGATGCATCAAGGCAAAAATACTGTATATAGCTTCTAAAAATGATATAAAGCTGCTGCTTAAAACCCCCAAAACACAGAACATATTCCACAAAAGCATTGCTCATTTAACAAAGTTGATGTGAAAAAAAACTAAATACACCTTTGATGCTTCCATAGGTTTAAAAAGTAAAAACGGGTGCTGCTGTTTAAATGCACTTTATCACAGATAATCGTCAGTGCCACAGCAGGGGTTATGGCAGCTTGTTGGTTTTGGAGCATACAGGTATCTTTTAACCGGGTACCAATGAGGAAAGACAGCAGCAATAACCTTAGAGAAGCAACTGTTGTTACACATCAGTCCAGGAGTCCTTCACTACTGACAAATTAAAAAGAAAACTAAGAAAGTTGGAACAAATCCCAACAAATTCTCCTCAAGGTAGGAAGTTGTAGCGCTCTGAGAAATCCCAAAAGTCTGAGACTCCGAAGCAATCAGTTGTCAAGTTGCTGTTGCTATTAAATGTGGTTCTACAAGCTGCTTCACAATAGGGGGTTAAGGTTTACTTTATTTAATAAGTAATGAAGGTGTGGAATCAGTTGTGTGTTTTGTCCAATCATGTTTAGTCTCAAAATTGGCAAAAACCAGATCTTCCTAACCCTAGAACTGGCATACTTTCTTTTCTATGACTGTATGTCTTCTGAGGGTAATATGGTTCTACTAAGACTATATTGAATCTCTGCAGCAACAAAAGCCCCAGAAGTATTCTTTTTTTTTTAATCTTAATCTTAGATACCACCAGCAAGATTTATTTTCTATTTTGATTACCTAGCTGAGAAGACATGGAGCGACCTGTCTGAGGTGTTTTATATCCACACAGGGTTCTGGGTTTCCGTAAGCGGGCCCAGTCAGCAGAGGAGGAGGGCACGACATCGCTCCAACATCTCACCCTTACTGAGTTTCTCAAAGAGTATGTCTCTTTAAAAAAAAGGGCCTCACAGACATGCACGTCTTGTGTAACTCATTTTATCCCTGCTGGAGCACCATTCTCCAGCTCATCTTTTAACCACGCATTTTTTATTTATTTTTTTGCATTTGTATTTGCCGATGCAGCATTGTACAGTAGTTTAGTCTAACATAGATGGAAATGTAGTTTTTCATTGCATGTTTCTTTTTCTGTCTCTCTGTCATTGTTTCTTTGCACCTTGGATGCCTAATGTAACCAGGACATGTTGCTGTAAAAAGATGACAAATTCATAATTGTGTTTCTGCCAAGGTGGATCTATAAATAGCAACCACTAGAGTCCATAGCGAATCCCAAGCATGCCAAGTATGTTATTAAGAGTAATAATCTGTAGACCAGGGGTCCTGGAAGACAGACTTGACATTCTTTCACTTCAGCATGACACCCTTTTTTTCCCCCTAATTAGTCAACCTTTTCCAGTCTGTTAAAGCACTAAAATAATTACTCATTTTCTGGAAAAAGACCTGCATGTTGGATTTCAGTGCTGAGGTCATGCTGAAACCATGTGAGGGTGACTTCCTTTTTGAACATATCATTCAGGATCGAGGATGAGGAGTGGGATAAATACATAATCCCATCTAAGGTTGAGTCAGAGAAGTACAAAGTGAGCCGGACCTTCAGCTTCCTAAAGAGCAGGATGTCCAGCACCCGAAGCAAAACCAAGGTGAGCCAGCGGCTGAGGGACTTTGTTCCAGGGGGGGAAAACAAAATTCCTGCTGGCTAAGATTTTCCCTGCATGTGTGTAAAATGTGCCTGAAAAATCCCTGCAGTTGACCTTTCTAATTAAAAAGTCAAAGCTGAAAGGCCCCTCGAAGTGGTGCACTAAAAGTTTTAACAGCTCTCAGGAAGGCCTGGTCAGAATTCCTGCTCTGGGGGGCCCATTGTCTGATAGTTGTGCCTTTATTTGGCAAGGGAGAAGTTTCCTCTCTTCAGGACTTTGCAGTGGACACAGTGAAAATATTCTCTTACATAACACCTAACCCCCCCATAACACCCCCCCCCCCCCCCAATACCCTTTTTTTCCCAAAAAGCCAGAGGAAGCAAAAACATGTTGGGCTGTTCTTTCATAATCCCATGAACACATGTTTGTATGTGCTTGAAGGCATGTTTCCCTCACACAATATGGTTGGACAGCAAAAAAACAAACACACGCTCTCAGACTTCCTTGCAAAGTCTGGGAAGAAAATAAATATGGGCCTATCACACACATACAGAGAGAGATCACCCTAATGCGCCCCAAGGATAAAGCCTTATAACAGCAGCTGTCCCCGTAGACCTTAGCAAAGTAAACAGAAAGGCCCACTCATGTGCCCCTTTATCTCAACTAGCCTCACTCCAGCAGGTGTTTTGCACCAAACTGAGGGCTGCTATGTGCTATGTCTTTGGTGGTTTACATAAAAATGTTGCTTTAAGTACAGTAAATGTCAGCTAAAGGAGTAAAATCCAAGTATTTATGACTTCTTTTGTTTCAGGTAAAAGGGAAAGAGATGAAGGAGGGAAAAGAGAAGCCGGGAGCGTCTAATGGGCACCAGTTTGTTCCCCTGTCTCCGCCTGCTCCTTCTCTCTGTGTGGCCTGTGATAAGCCCGTTTCTGGGAAAGAGTCGTTGCACTGCTCCAGTGAGTCTTTAATGTCAGAACGGGTGTTGGATAATGTCCTGCAGTGGTTCGAGTGTTTGGAGACTGCTCAATTGCTTTGCACGTGCTGCCATGATGTTTTACATACTAGACTCTACGTAGTTTTGTGAGAGAACACAAGTTCACCATCGCCAGAAACTAAATCCAAATGATAGATAGATAGATAGATAGATAGATAGATAGATAGATAGATAGATAGATAGATAGATAGATAGATAGATAGATAGATAGATAGATAGATATCTTTATTGTCATTTTGTATGCACAAAGTGCATACAGAACGAAATTTCGTTTGCATACAGCTTGAAAAGAATTACTCTAGAAATCACTCTAAAAATCACAGTATTTTTCAAGATAAAGGATAAAGATGCAGCAGCGATTTATGTAAACAATTGAGATGAAAAACAATGTAACACTGTAAGCAATAGTCTATTTGTGGCTTCATCTGTTCAGCAGCATGAAGCATATGTGCAAATGTGTAAATGTGCAGTTATGCGAGTGAGTGATAGTTCAATTTGTTGTCAGTTAACTTATGAAACTAACAAGGATTTATTCTGCCCTAACCTCCAGACTGCTCTCTGAATGTCCATAAAACCTGTCGGGAATCAGTTGCAGCCTGTGGAAAGGTAATCTCTTATTATTACGTTTGGTGTTTAACAAATAATGAGTTTAAGGTGAAAGTGTGTGTGTGTGCGTGTGTGCGTGTGTGTGGTGGCGGCTTGCTATGTTGATGTTAAAAGAAACAGGAGCTGTGAAAGAAGGCCATAGCACCTTCGCTGAAGGCGGGATCTTAAGCCAGTTTTATACTGTGCCAAAAGTGACGCAATCGCACCGCCCCCAAGTGCAGGCCCCACAAGTTGTCACAGCACGAGGTTGCGCACCTTCGAATTTATGTAACTTGTTGTGGGACCGTGGGTCCATTCAAAGGAGCGGTTGCCTAACAAGTTTGCCTGTGCTGACATAAAATGGCCCAGAAGTTTCAAGCGGCACAATTTTGTTAAATGCTATGTTGTCACTGTTTATTCTGTGACTGAAAACAGCATACACAGGGTACCGGCATACTTTCAGGGGTGAGTTTATTGGCCGAGTTTAAAGGTGCAAACAAGGATTTTTGGTTTCTGTTTCCATCAGTTGTAGCGTAAATCAAGTCCAAAACAACAACCCACAATATGTAAAGTCATCAGCTATGATTTAGTAAAGCAAAGTGTTTTTCTAAATCTTTTATTTAAAAAAGATCCCTATGGGCTTCACGGACAGGCTGTAATACCCATCTTCACGTCTCTCTGTATGCAACAGGTGAACTTAGCGTCTTCTTCTACGTCTCTAACCTTCTGTTCATTTGTGCTTAATTGCTACAAACACACAAACTATTTTTCATGTTTGTTTACAATACTGCGGGCGACCATTTTGGAAGTGTGACGTCAAATGTTTCTTCTCTTTTTACTGCATTTCCACTGGCTATGTTGAATACTGCCCCCCTGTGTTTTTGGCGAATACTGCATCTACATCCGTGTCAGGTATAAACGTCTACAGCACTTCCATGGTAACCTGACTCCGCCAGATGGATTTGCTCCTCATATCCATCTGGAAACCTTCCGTTGAAGTAATTTTGGGAAGGGGCGAAAATACTGGTTAGCTGATTGGCCTATGTTGGTGATAGACGGGCCAAATAAACCAATCAGATCAACGAAGCATATGATGTACTAACAGCGACGACGAAAACACAACCACAAGCTCTTGCCGAAACCAGTCTGGAGAAGAGCAAAAACATCTTTTCCTCTGAGAAAAGCCTCCAGAGCAGTGTTTTGCTCTTCTTTCAGTGAAGAAATACTCTGTAATTCCGATAAAACTTGCTCGATAGCCACGCTAACGCTAGTTTCATCGGCTGAAGCCGCCATGTTCTTTAGACTGAACTGTCGCGCTTCTCGTTGCGTCACACCTCAATCCGCCTCAAAGCCAACGCTGATTGGATGTTCGTTTGGTGAACGGCTCCAAATTTTCTTTAACGGAGAGTAGCTAGACTGATCTGCGAGTGAAACCTTGAAAGCTCGCGAGATCAGGATGGTCTCACGAGGCTACTTCCATGGGCTCATGCTCAGTCCGCACAGACTTGCATGACAATCCAGCGCATGAGTATAATCAGCTATGACGTGATCTGAGCTCTGAACAGATCACGTCATGTGTGGGTTGACTGAGTGCGTGCAAAGTCAGAAAAATGTGTGTCTTTCTTTATGAAAGTAGAATTAGGTGGTAATTGTCACTAGATGTAATTGTCACTAGAAGTCTTCAATAAAGATCGGTTAAAAAATCGGGAATATTTTATTTGTCACCGTGTGTTATTGCAGTGAAATTTCCCTTTGGCTACTCCGGCTAACATTACAGTTCACCTTACACACAATGAAGGCAAAAAAATTGACAAACATGCAATGACCAAGGGTTACTTTTTTTAGCATTCAGGAAAGTCACAGATTAAGATAATGAGGTAGTACGATGCTAATTAAACAATGATTGAGGCTTCGTTTACAGAAATGTTCATTTAGATATTCAGAGATGATAGTGTGCAGTAGCCAGTAACATTAAGGTGATTGTAACGTATGACGAACTAGTAACAGTGGGGGTGATTTTAAAGCATTTGACTGCAGTCTCCTACCAGGGGGCGATTGCCCTCACAGCTCCTGGGAAGAAGCTGTTTCTAAGCTTATTTGTTTTGGCTTTGAGGCTTCTGAAGCATTTATCTGATGGGAGAGGGAAAAACAGTGCATTGCCTGGGTGGGTGGGATCAGTGGAGATGCGTCTGGCCCTTCTTTGGACTCGTTCTGCATAAATTGAATCTAGATCCTGCAGACGGCATCCCACAATCCCCTGCGCTGTTCTCACCACCCGTGCTAGGTCCTTCCTTTCCTAGACTGTGAAGCTCCCATACCATACAGTATATTAAGATCACATAACGAGAAAGGTGAGAGAAGAAGGTAGGGCTATTAACAATGGGTATTTGTGGAGCGGTGACCTCTACTGTAGTGGGAGCCAAGAAAGTAACGAAAAAGTCAGATGAAATGCGACATGACCGTTCAGACGCTTTGAAAACTATCGGATATGTATCAGATTTGGTACGACATATGGAAGTGACACAAATCAGAATTTTTTTTTTTTTTTTGGAGAGGGAAAACATTATAATTGGTCCGTTCACACTGCCATGAAAAAGTCGGATATGGGTCGCATTTGGCTGCTGTGTGAAAATAGCCTCAGTCTCATCTGACCAAAGCGCAAAAGTTCCAGTTAAAGTCCCAGTATTGATGAGCAAACTCCATTATATTTGTGACAGTATTAAGGAAAAGGCTTTTTTTTGTCACTAATCCCAAACTACTGCTCAAATCTAGGAAGACATTTCTACACCAGGGAAACAGGAAGTTATAATTTACTAATTAAACCTTTCTAGGTTCTCTGAACAAAAGAGATTCATGTAAATCCTAAAAAGGCACTGTAATGGGTGCTGAGCCAAAAAGCAGTAATTATTGGAAAGTGAAAAGAACTGATGTGGACACAAGAAAGCTTTTTTTTTTTTTTTTTTTTTAGGTGAAGAGACAGAATCACCAGCCTTTTTAATCCAAGAATCAGAGTTTTCTGTTTGGATTTTTATTCTTCTTAATTCTTTTTGAGTTGTCCATCAGATAAACAGTGGAAATAGAATGTATACAGCCTAACCACAGAGAGAAAGTCACAGTTCTATATCAGCAATATTGCTGCCCTTTTACAGTTTCCTAAGATAAAGGGAACAGGCTGAAAGTAGCTGAACAAATGTGGAAAGATGAGACCAAGTAGAGAAAAGAAAACGTCTTATCACATGAGTGAAATATGGTGATGTTATCTTGGTTTAGGCTTGTTTTGCTGGGCCAGCATCTGTATCATCAGTGATGGGAGAGGGAATTTTGAGAAATAACAGCCAGTTTGAAGGAAAGCTATCGGCACTTTTATCTGTGAATTAAATCTTGAGAAAATGTGATGTCACACCATTGATTGTAAGCACTCGCATCGTTCCATCAAATCTCAATTACAGAAGGATTAAGTTTGTTTTTTTGGAATATAATCTTCCACCTCAGTCCAATGGAAATATTGTTAAAAGACTCCATGTTTGTACTTTTTCATAAACACCAGTGCTCCTTCCAGATCTCAAAAGTGAAGATTTATATAGTTTTGCCGCTCATTTTCAGCATTGCATCACTGTGAATCATACCGTTTTTCTAAACTCGGAGCAGGTTTTCTTTACTGTACTTTCAAGTACAATTCTGTGTCTGCCTTTATTACCTCTGCAAGATTTGAAAAGTTAAACGAGACTAATTCAATTGAGTTTATTTATATAGTGCCAGTTGACAACACATGCCGTCTCAAGGCACTTTACAAAATAGAAATTGAGTTTAATTGAATCACAGAGGCAGATTCATACATGACATACATTCAAAATCGATCCTAGTTAAAAAAAAACAGACACACAATGCAGTCAAGTTCAGTTTATTATTCAAACTGATTAAAGAGTTTCTACCTAAAGAAACCCAGGTTATGGCACTGAGGCGTTGACTTACAGCTTTAAGTCCTCCTGGTCGAACATGTACTGACAGTGGACAGTTGCTTGCATGGTGTCGTTGGCTTTGCAGCAATCCCCCATACTGAGTAGGCAACAGCAGAAAGGAAAACTCCACTAGCACTTATGAAGGAAATCGTATACCTTTCATGAAGTTTCAAAGAAGACACCAACCCTTTTTTTTTTGTTTTTTTTTTTTATTAATACTGTCATAGTTTCTCAGAACCCTTTCAAGAAGTTTTTTCCATTCTGTATGACAAAAAAAAAAAGGAAAAAAAAAGAAAGACAGTTCTGGTTAAGTGTTTTTTCACTTGCACTTGTTTCACAGTTCTTCATATACACAAAAGGTCTCTTGCAAAAGAGTCGGCAACTTGTCACATTAAACCCTATTGAGCCTCAACAAACAGAACGCGGCCTTTTAACCCCCGCGCCTTAGACAAACATAGCGGTGACTCGCTGGGAAAAACAGATGTGTTCGTGTTACTTGAAGGAACAAGTCAAAGGGGTTTATCCTACAGTCAGCTGGATCTGATGTAGATGTGCTCTAATATTGACTGTATGTGCACTTTGTTGCAAACACAACCAATGATTTCACACTGCTCATGTTAATAGGATTCTGCTTTTCCTCCAGAAGCTGCAGGAGAGGAATGCAGTGCTGATGAAAAGCAAGACCATGTCTCTCCCGCAGAGTGAGTATCCCCACCCCCAGCCCAGCAACCGACCCTATCAAAAGTCCTTCTTTAGTTTGGATTTATTTAGTTTTCACCTGTCCTCCCTCATCTCACAGTTCAGTAAGCCCCTGCGCTTTACCCCCCACTCTGCCCTGTTAAAGTTCAATCCACCTCAGTGGGGGGTGAAGTCTGGATTATCTGTACATGTGTTTTTGCTCTCTCACCTTATCCTTGCACTGTAGAGAAGTTAAGGTAGTAATCTAGTAATAATTTAATGTAATTGAGACAAAAAGAAAACAAAAAACAGAAACAAATACATGCTACTGGTTGCATGACCGGTTGAAAAAAATGACATGCTACGATTTGGTTTTATATACCAGTAACTGCAGCACTTCACAGATTTAAAGAAAGGATTTGAAAGGTTGTGATACAAGTATTTTTTTCCCAATTCGTTTTTTGCTCAATGGGAAATCTTCCAAATTAGGCTGGTGTGAGATTCTTATGGTATGTCAACCCTGATTACCATAGCTTCACAATATAGATAATATATTGTAAGATAAGATAAGATTTTAAATAAACTAACTGCTTTCGTTTAGAACAACAATTAGCCACAGTTATTACTGTTCCATGTACAATCATGATCAATAAAATTGTATTTTTGTGGTTATTTTTAATCTGATACATGGATTTAAAGTAAAACATTAAAGCACAACTACCAAATTCAGTCGTAGTTTTCAAGGAGTTACTGCGCAATACACGTTATTTATAGGCACGTTTTACATGAGTCAAAGTCATCTTCCAAGAGTTAAAAAATTTAAACCGAAAGCAAAGAAAAGTCAAAAGGTAAAAAGTACACAAACATAGAAACAAGAAGACAAAGGATTATCAGAGAAAGTTGGTTGAACAGGTTTGTATCGAGCGATTTTAAATAAGGTGGAGTTAGAGCTTTGTTGTAATGAAGGAGGGTATAGCTTTAATATATATATATATATATATATATATATATATATATATATATATATATATATATATATATATATATATATATATATATATATATATATATATATATGCTATACCACGCTGATATAGGCTGGACCATCTGGGCATGTAGCCAGCCTACAGATATTCTACACTTCAAATCAACTCGTAGTAAAACTCTTAGTGTGGATTACTTTAGTTTCCACAGCATGATGTCCATGTTTGTTACAACTCGGATTGTCTTCAGTCAGCTAAATCTGTCCTTCTTCTACACTAGGAAGTGGTGTGTGAGCCTTCTTTTAGCTAGCAGTGCTCAGCAAGGTCTTGGGGGGAGAGGCAATAGAGCAGAGAATGAACTCTAGTCTTTATTTGGAATCTCATTTAAAATACGTTAAACTACAGCAATTACATCACTACAAGGTTTAGCAGTTTGAAAAGGTTTCTGTATTAAAACCCAGATACTGATAACTTGGTACCTCCAACTCTACACTGAGACTGGTTCATCTTTTTGCTCCTCTTCTAGGCTTTGTCAAGGAAATCTCTCCGGCCTCTCTGTTCACGTCATCTGCCTGCTCTTCCCCATCATCTTCACTTCCAGCGATGACCAAAGAGAAAAGGGACACTATGTCGTCTTTCTCCAAAAGCCAATCCGTCTCCATAGACAGCAGGTAGAGCAGTAGTCCCTATAATATATATATATATGTGCCAAAGCACTCATTTACCTCCACAATTAATCCATTTATTTCATTTTGCAGGGTCTTATTGTTATTATATAGCATTTTTAAACGTTTGTGACTTTTACGAGGCTGTAATGTAATGATGTGAATAAGTGGTGCAAACCAGCCTTCCAGGAAATACTAGATACTGAAGTTACACAAAAAAACAGCCATGTGTAATGTTAGCCTTTTTTTTCAAACTCCGAAGTTGTCGTTTACAGAGAGGCTCGTTTTCAACAAGGATGTTAAGCACTGAACGTTTTGGCTTTGCATCTCTGCAGAGGCTGGAGTGAAACGGCGGGGGTGGACAGTGAATGCAGCGCGACGGCGTGGCCTTACAGCTCCCCGTCTGAAGAGGGAACACCTGTCACAACATCTCCCCCTTTCGCCGACCTACCAATCAGCACGAAGGGTGAGGGACAGAGACCGATGGCGTTCAGGGTAAACATCAATTAAAAAGCGATCCTTTATCTTATTGCTGTATATACAGATACCGTTGATGCTCCTCTGCTGAGTGACCTGTCGGCTGACCTGTTGGGGCTCGAGGCGGAGTCGTGGAGCATCGCCGTCTGTCCCGAGTTTTGCAGACAACACGACAGGCGCACCGTTAAACGACAAGATGTCATTTATGGTGAGATCTTTTTCTTTCTTTGCTTTCTTTCTTGCAGAATTTAGCTGTGCAGCAAAATCAAGGAGGCTTTTAAAGAATACAAAAATAAACATTTCAAATTATTTTGGTTTCTGGGCCATCTTATGACTTTCTTAGCCGGGCAACTTTTTTCTATTATTTTACTTCAGTTAAGTTAGACCATTCAAGTGCATTGAATTGGCTGTGTGCATCTGAGCTGGAACATCAGTTATTAACATTCACTGTGAAGTGTGCTGACGTTATTTCTGTTGTAAGTGGAAGCTTTACTATTTAAAAGAGTTTAACCCGATTTAAAGTCACAGGTTCACACAGAGATGCTGCAGTCTTTGTTTCAACCATTGTCTCAGTAGGAAATTAAGTCCCAGTCTTACAATATGGCCGATGCTTACTTGTGTCAGCAGGCGGTAAAGCTTCAACCTTTTGCTGCTTTTTTGTGTGGCAATGGGAAACATTCTGGGCTTTGACAATGTCGGTTTTAAATTTTATATAGTTTTAGTCTTACATTCACATAGAAAGTACTTGTGGCTCAGTGCTTTAGTTACAATGTCTCTTTTCTTCTTGCAATAATTAACAGAGCCATTGTCACCTTTAGCATTAGAAAGTACACCTGGCTTAAGGCTGGTTCACAGCAAGGCAAGTTTATTTATAAAGCACTTTTCACTAACAAGACGATTCAATGTGCTGTACATGAACAAAACATTAAATAGAGGAAAGACGAGCATTACAGAGACAGAGGGAAAACATTACAAAGGCAGGCACATTGCACTGGAATAGTAGCAGCAGGTCAGATACAGTATAAGACAAGTTGGACAAACTTCAACATCAACAACTCTCTGACTCATAAAGTGGTTTATGACGATATTTGCTGTGAACTGTTGCCTTATCAATAGTACAAATACTGAATGAAATGGAATGGAGAGCATTTCATGGAAGTCACCATTGAATACTAAAAACATATATAGCAATCAAACAACCAAGAGGAGCTTTTAATTGGTGATTTGTTTGTGTTTGTCATTCTGTGCCAGAAATAATTTGATGTAATTAGAATTTGTGGCTGTCACATATCTACTGAAAAAAATACAAATGCAGTCAGGAAAAAAAAAAAAAAACACCACAGCTGCAACAAGCACCAAAGCAGCTGGTTTTACACAGCTATTTTTGAATAGTTGTGATCAAGCTATTATGTCATTTAGATTTTATTGGATAATGTGTAAACCCAGCACCCCAGTTACTTAACTCTATCTAATCTTAAGTACCCAAAGAAAGGCTCCTCGGTGGAAAATATCCTGACGGTTTTAAGCTTTCGGTTTCAAAATGTTGAATTCACTTGATTGCTAATGGCTGACTAAGACAAACGAGTAGCATACTGTCAGATGAAAGGTGCCACCTGTGCGTGCAAAGCCACTCGTCTCTGTTAGACGTTTAACTCCCGGGGTTTTTCCTGCAACCTTCCTCTGTGCAGAGCTGATGCAGACGGAGCTGCACCACATTCAGACCCTGACGGTCATGTCGGAGGTGTTCAGGAGGGGCATGCTGGAGGAGCTGCAGCTGGACTGGGACTGCGTGGCCCGGATCTTCCCGTGCTTGGATCCCCTCCTGCTCTTACACAGAAACCTCTTCAGAGCGCTGCAGGAACGCCGGCAAGCCGCAACCCAAACCGACAATTCCCGAAATTACCTCATCCACCAGATTGGAGACGTGCTGCTTCAGCAGGTCGGTGGCGGCAGGTTTGGCTGTCGGTGACGCGTAGAGGTCAACGCTAGGGGTCGTCATGGTCCTCTCCTCTCCCTCAGTTCTCAGATGAAAATGCTGAGAAGATGAAGCAGGTGTACGGAGAGTACTGCAGTCACCACATGGAGGCGGTGAACGTCTTCAAAGAGCTCCAGCAGCAGAACAAAAAATTTCAAAACTTTATCAAAGTAAGTTTTCCCCCCGCCAGATATTCAGTAGGATTATACAGTAAGACACCTTTCCTGAACCAACTATATTTAACACTCGCATTTCTTTTCTCCTGACAGCAACAGAGTAATAACTCTCTGGTCAGACGAAGAGAAGTGCCCGAATTCATCCTGCTGGTCACGCAGCGCATCACCAAGTATCCAGTCCTGCTGGAGAAGATATTACAGTACACTCAGGGTAATGCACTTCCAAAGATTTAAAATCCCGAAACGGTAAAACTGGTTATATGCAGTGCCTTGTAAATGTATTCGTACCAGTTTAAATATTTCACACTTTATCATGTTACAGTTTTATTGGGATTTTATGTGGTTGACCAACATATAGTAGTGCATACAGTAACTGTGAGGTGCAAGGAACATGGTGCATGGTTTACCACATTCCCACCTCTTCCTCAGCTCCTCAGCACCTCTTACAGGCTGTCTTCTCTGTACCTGCTGAAGAAAAGCCTCCCCACAGCATGATACTGCCACCGCCATGCTTCCATACAGGGGTGATATGTTCAGAGATCAGCGTGTTATTTTCTCCACAAATTTACTGTAGTTTTCTAATTTAGTAAATTTGTATTTACTGTGGAGTCTCTTATTCTTATTTTGGGGTTTTATAGTTGTTGTTTTTTTACCCTTGTGTGTATCTACAGCCGTCCATTTGCGTTTGCACTTTCATTTCTCCACAGAGGGACAATAAATTATATTTCTATTCTTTTCTTATTCCATGCTAACTTTGCATGTAGGCAAAATGTTTGATTTTGGTCTCATTTGTCCAGAGCACCCTTTCGGTGTGTTTGCCGTTCTGTCTGCACGGCTTGTGGCAAACTTTAACTTAAAATTTTCTTTCAACAAAGGCTCTCCTCTTGCCACACCCCCACAAAGGCCAGATTCTTGGAGTCGTCCAATTAACCGACTCTCCCATCCTTCCTGAGCTTCGGATCACTGTAGCTCCTCCAATGTTACGGCCTCTGATTAATGTCAAAATGCAAAGGTCCTGTACTTGTATAGTGCTTTATCAAGTCCAGAGGACCCCACAGTGCTTTCAGTCTCCCACACATTCACACTGCCCTTGCCCGTTTAGAAGGGCAACCATATTCAATAGACAGAGCTCTAAGATGTTTGAAGATTTGGAGATTGTTTCAGGCTTGAAACCTCTCCACAACCGTCATGTCTTACCTGCTCTGCATGATGCTGTTTGTTTACTTATGTTACCTTCTGCTTCGCCTTTATCTACTACTTTTTTTCCCAGGTCTGTCGCATGCAAGTCTTTCAAAATACATTCAAGTTTGTGGTTGTAGTGTGAAAAAAAAGTTTAAAAAAAAGCTCACGAGGTATGAATACTTTGGTGAGGCACTTTGTTAACTGGCAGACATCAAAGAAAAGTCAAAGCAACGTAGAACGCAGTGTTTCTATTGTCACCCAAAAGAGATTTATCTTGTAAACTTTGCTGCACAAGATGAGGTCACATTTAGCCGCATCGCTGGGAAGCCGCGTCGCGTTGTGAACTTGTTTATCTTGTTGCCAATGTTTACGCCCGCAGAAGGAAGCCAGGACCACGCTGACTTGTCAGACGCTCTGGCTCAGATCCGCGACATCATCACCGCCGTCGACCTGGCGGTGGGTAAGTACGAGAGGTCTCAGGAGCTGCACGAGGTGCTCGCCAGGCTCGAAATCAAGAGCTTTGCCAAGCTGAAGAGTGGCAAGCTATTCCGCAAACAGGACCTGCTCAGCAAGCACCGAGCTCTGCAGCACAAAGGCCTGCTCTACTGGAAGACTGCTACGGGCCGTTTGAAGGGTGTGAATGAAATCATCTTTGCTGCAAAATTAGATTTTTTTTTATGTTTATAGTTTGCGAAGAACTGTTATAAATATGTCTTCTATTTTGTCCACAGATACTCTAGCCCTTTTGCTCACGGACGTTCTGGTTTTCCTGCAAGAGAAAGACCAGCGCTTCATATTTGCTTCTGTGGTAAGGCATCGGCTCAAAAACAGCCCTTTGAAATCGGATACACCTATACTCAAGTTTTCCATCCTGTAACCTTTCCTTTCTGGGCTCGCTCCCTCAGGACCAAAAACCTCCAGTTATTCCTCTGCAAAAGCTGATTGTTCGGGAGGTGGCCAACGAGGAGCGAGGAATGTTCCTTATCTCTGCATCCTCCGCAGGACCAGAGATGTATGAGGTTCACACCACCACGAAAGAGGAGAGAAATGCCTGGATGAGACACATCCGACAGGCTGTAGAGAGGTGTGTGTGTGTGTGTGTGTGTGTGTGTGTGTGTGTGTGTGTGTGTGTGTGTGTGTGTGCCTTGGGTGTTTGTCTGCGCTGGAATCGGTGTGGCTGTATCAGGTTAATGGGTGATCAAGCTTGGGTCACTCATTTTCTAACCTGCTGATCTACACGGCAGTTGTCCAGAGGAAGAAGAGGAGGAGGAGCGAGCTGCAGAGACAGAAGAAGCCAGACAAGCTGCAGAAGTGAGAGTCCAGAAGATCAGCAAGTTCCAGGGTAAAAAAAACAAACAAACAAAAACACACAAAAACACCTCTATATGTTAAACCATCTGATAAAACAATGTAAACAGCGAGTGCTACTCTCCGTGTTGTTGTTTTTGGTTTGTGCAGGAACCTTGCTCGGTCAGGACCAGCAGATCTGCCACAGCCTGGAGGAGAAGTTACAGCTTTACGCTGAGCTCACAGAGTTAACGCTGTGCGCGCCAGAATCTGTACCACACCGCCATCTGCTGGTGGGACCTGCGCAGTACATCGACATCGAGGCGCCGCGCCAGGCGTCGACTCTGCTCACAGCTGCACTAAAAGAAGGTTAGGGTTTTGCAGTGTGGGTGTGAAAAAAACAAGAAACTTTGGGTAAATTGCTTTTCGGTGAACAAAAAAACCTAACTTAACCAAATCTAGATTGAAGTGTTTATCTCAAAGAGGACTTATTTAACTTGACTGTACGACAAATACGCCTGTGAGTAATTTGTATCTAAGCATTCACTTGTTCCAACCCCCCGCCTTACTCTGCTTTTAAGTTAATGTAATCAGTTCTATGCATCTTCTTTTAAACCCTGTAGTGTTACGGTGAAGTAAAATCACTACATCTCATCAGCATTACGTATACGTACTTCCATGACTGTCAGGATGCTGCAGTCTCTCCTTTCGTCATGGCGACACATGTAGCAACATGACTGTTTCTGTTCATAATCAAAGTATCTCATGAACATCACACCCAGGCTAATGACTTTTAAACAACTGTCCTCTTATTTTGTCACAGTTTGGCTCCTGGGTTATGAATAAAACACAGTGAAGGACACAAGCAAGTTGTTTTAAATATTTTTTTATTTTTTTTTAATTAATTGTTTTTTTTATAACTTGGTGGATCAATGCTGAACCTTTGTGTGCCGAGGCAAACAAAACACAACCAAGTAAACGTAATGGAACGGGATTCCGGGGGGAAAGCAGCAGAGGAGAGGGGCCTGCACAGAACCCAGTGCCCATCCGACCCCCCGGGTGTTTCACGTCAAGTTGGCTTTTGCACTCAAAGGGATCTCTTCCTGCAACAGCTCAAACAGATTCAGAATGGCTGTCACACAACATTTGAAAATAATAATTTAAAAAAATCCTTTGTTTTCTCTTTTAGCAGGAGCACAAGCTCTGTTAATAGGAGAGATGAAATCAGCATCGCTTTAAAACTTGCATATTTTTTTCTGTAATGCAAAGCAGCAATAAGCATTTACCGCTGTTTGCCTTTTTTTAGCTGAGAACCTCATCGGCATTCTTCAGACTCGGGATGAAGTCCCGGTCCGCAGTCAGAACTCTCCCGTCCAAGCGCCCGAGTGCTGCAGCTACAACAGCCACGGCAGCAGCATCCAGGAGTCTCCTTCTGAACGTGAGTCACAGGATAACCCCCCCCCCCCCCCCGCCCCGAACCTTGAACGTCTAAACTCTTTCAAATATCCACAGAAATATTTTAAACATGCAAATTTCCTGCCTTCGCCCATGCAGCAGATTATCTGAGCACGCTCAGTATGAGCTCCAACTCTCTCGGCTCTGACAGCGAGTTGGCGGGGATGGACAACGCGTCGTGGAGCTCAGCTGTCGATCTCAGGAAAGGAGACACAAAAGGGACACTACTAAAGGTTCGACCGCTGTTCTCCCCCCCCCCCCCCCCCGTCGGTCATTTAAAAAAAATATTATAAAATAAATATTATATTAACTTTCTGTTTTTTAGGTGGCAGAGAGCGTCCAGAGCCTGACGCAGCTTCTCTACAGTCTGCAGGTCCGAAGTCCTCACAACTCATCTCACCCTTAAAATGACTTTAGAGAGATTTAGATTGGCTACAGAACAAGGGAATACTTTATAAAACTTGACTGTACGCTAACCTCTTTGCTCAAGTATTGAGAACATTTGTCGTTTCAAATAAATCACATTTATTGTCGTTCGGTACGGAAAACACTAACTAGATATTTTAGTGCTATTTATTCACTAATTTATGTTCTGATGAAAAAAAACTATGATTAAATTCAGAGCGTCCATATGATGGCGGTTATTGTACAGCATGATAAGGGGTCTCCCCTCGTTTGCAGGCAGCTGTGACCCTCCAGGACAGCTTCTATGAAGTCCAAAAACTTCTCCTTCAAGAGGGAGAAAGACCTCAGCTCCGCAGCGTCAGCTCCCTCCAGACCAGCCTGGTTTGTACACATAAGTATTTACCTCTGATTCATCTGCCAGCCGGTTATTTGTTTCACCTGCACATAAGACTATGATTCAAAATAGCATTAAGATAGAGATTTGCTTTTTCTTTTGTTTTTTGTTTTTTTGTTACCCCCGCCCGCAGGAGGAGAAACAGAGGAGCGTGGACAAGGTGAAAGAGGAGAAGAAGGGTTCGGAGAGGAAGAGAGAGGATGTGGACGAGGTGCAGAAACTCCAAGCCAAACTCAAACAGGAGCAGCAGCGCTGGGAAAAGGAATGTGTGACCAGAGAGAAGCAGCAGGTCAGACTCAAGCCTCTAGCTCACCAACATTTGTGTCTGTTGCTTCATTCACAGCAGTTTAGAGTAGAATAGAAATACATTTTATTGTTCCCATACGACTAGTCTTTCCCCCAGCTGCACTCTCATGCCTGTTTGATTTTTTTTATTTTTTTTCAAAATTTTGTCACATTACAACCACCATTTCCAAGTATTTTATTAGGAGGGGGAAGGAAAAGGATCAGTGTTTTCTCTTAACATCTGGAAAATAAAAATCGAAATATTGTGAAGTGAATTTGTTTCACAGATTCCCCCAAATAGAAATCCAAAGCAACTGCAGAAGTCAGCTAATTATCAGCTGTGTTATATTCAGCTATTCTATGAAGGCCTCAGAGGTTTGTTGGAGAACAGTAGTAAACAATTAGACCAAAAAGCATAGCCTCGTGAGACCATCCTGATCTCGCGAGCTTTCAAGGTTTCACTCGCAGATCAGTCTGGATACTCTCCGTTAAAGAAAATTTGGAGCCGTTCACCAAACGAACGTCCAATCAGCGTTGGCTTTGAGGCGGGTTGAGGTGTGACGCAACGAGAAGCATTCAGTCAGTTCAGTCTTAACAGCATGGCGGCTTCAGCCGATGAAACTAGCGTTAGCGTGGCTATCGAGCAAGTTTTATCGGAATTACAGAGTATTTATTTGCTGAGCTAACGAGCCTTTACCTGCAGCAGCAAGAGTAGCTTGGCTTGTGGTTGTGTTTCGTCGTCGCTCTGTTACGAGCGACGACGAATCTGATTGGTTCATTTGGCCCATCTATCACCAACATAGGCCAATCAGCTGACCAGTATTTTCGCCCCTTCCCAAAGTTACTTCAACGGAAGGTTTCCAGATGGATATGCGGAGCAAATCTATCTGGCGGAGTCAGGTAACAAAAAGCACGGCCAACATGTCAGGGATAAAGTTGTGGAGAAGTTTTAAGCACCACCAGGGGGCAGCAGCACGTACTGTGGGGACTCTCTTCTTCGGCAGGGTCAGGGACGCTGGTCAGAGAAGCTAAGAGAATGATGGAGGTAACAATCCTGAAAATAAAATCTGCACAAGACATGCGAGTGGGCGGGAGATCAAGCTTCCAGCAGGACGACCGCCCTGAACATATAGCCAGAGCTACAATGTAATAGATTAGATCAAAGCATTGTATACCGTGTATTAGAATGGTCCAGTCAAAGTCCAGACCTAGATCTGATTGGGAATCAAGAGTCAAGCTCAGTCAGATTCCTCAAATCAAATCTGACTGAGGTTAAGCTAGTTTGCAAAGAGGAATCAGCAAAAATGTCAGTGGGTGTGAAAAAGCTTGTGAAGACATTCTCCAAAAGACGTGCAGCTGTAATCGCAGCAAAGGGTGGTTCTACAAAGTTTTGACTTGTAAAACTGTTTAATTTGTAAAACTTTTTGAAAAGCTTGCACCGTACTCCTCACTCCACAATCATGGACTACTTAGTGTTCAAATACAAGGGCTTTTATGGCTGTCACGTGCAAATATTTACTGATGTTAATAAGCTAGAATCCATCCATATCACATGGATAAACCGATATCTCCTTGCCTGCTTACAGACTGAGCAGGAGAGCGTGCTGGAGCAGCGAGAGCAGCAGTGTCTCTTCGAGGCCGAGCGGCTGCGCTGCGAGCGGGAGGCGCTCGAGGCTCAGCTGCAGGAGTATCAGCAGAACCTGGACAGGCTGCGGGAGGGCCAGAGGAGCGTGGAGAGGGACAAGGAGAGGATGGAAGCCCAGCAGAGGCTGCTGCAAAGCTGGAGACACAGCCGGCAGAGCAGCCTGCCCGTCACAATACCACTGGATGGATACAAGGCAAGCAGATGACGGACGGCAGAAAATGTTAAAGCAGGGGAGGGATGTACAGAAGCTAAGAACGCTCGTCTCCACAATAAATATTTGCGGTGTGGTTTTCTCGAGTGAAAACTAAATCTTTGGCTTGATGCTTATTTCTTTTTTTTAGCTCAGGCTTTAAAAGCCTCAATTAGTGTCTTCTGTTCAGATTAATCCCTCAGATTTTTCATCTTTTGAACCAGGTTCTCCTTGTTTTCCCTCTTTACAGAGCTTAAAACTGATGCGGGTACACACATGCCATGTTAGTGTGTTTAAGTGCTACTTTCAAACTACACGATTCACACAAGATTTGTCCTAAAATAGTCACCCTGGGTGATTATTGCCATGAACTTTGCTGAATGCATCCAAGATCTTTATACTGTGTATCAGTTTTTATTACATGAATAAATCTGACCAAACCGCCACACTGTTTTATATCTTCACAAAAAAGTAATGATAGCTTAGTTAATTTATTCTAGTCATGAGCAAACTTTATTATAATCTTATTTCTTTATATCACCTTTGCTAAATACTGCGATGAAGATCTCAGTTACAATTAACCCACATTCTCCTGACTCTCTTCTTTGTTTTGAAGCCACCACTCTTTGAGAGGTGTAGCATTTTGGAAATTTAATGTTATTGGCACAAAGAACCTGCATGCATTCGTTTTAAATGAAATTTAAATTCCGGACCAAATTTTGTATCCTTGCAGAAGGGTGACTGTGGCTTGATGGGTTGAGTAGTCTTCTGGCAATCAGAAGGTTGTGGGTTTGATTCCACGTTCCACTTGCCACATGTCGATGCCCCAGGGCAAGGCACTTAACCCCAAGTTGCCTACCGAGTTGCATCTCGGAGTATGGGGATTGTTGGCCTAGTGGTTAGAGCAGTGCGCTTGCATTCATAGAAGGATGCAAGTACCTGGTTCGATCCCCAGCGCCTGCACTCTGGGTCCCTGAGCAAGACTCTTAACCCCAGAACGCTTCCCGGATGCTGTACATGGCAGCCCACTGCTCCCCAAGGGTGATGGGTTAAAAGCAGAAAACAAATTTCGTTGTAAATTATGTTTCAATCACAATAAAGATGATGTTACTATTACTTTGCAGTCTCAGTGTTGATCATCTTAGGGTGATCCTCATATGTTGTGCAGTTTACGTTTTTTTTACTTTGAAAATTGATCAAACCATTTCTCCCCAAGCAAATGGCTTGTTATTAGAAAACACATCTTTCTATCTCATGATAAGATCATTTTCTCAAGAAAACAACAGCAATCTATTGTTGTAGAATTGAGCAGAGCGGAGGGGAAAATATGTTGGAATTAAAAAAAAAAAGTAGAAAAGTTATATGGGACTTTTGCTTGACTCGCCACCTTTTTGTTTCGTCGTTCCAGGTCGCTACGCACAGCCGCACGGGCAGCTACGACGGGAACTGCCCGCTGTACAAGAACAAGTCGAGCCTGCTCAGCTCCGTGCAGCAGAACCACCTCCACCAGCCCGCCAACCACAATCACCACCACGCTCTCTCCACGCAGCAAAAGAAGAACCCCAACGGCCCGCCTCCCAACTCCAGCTGCGCCGCGGACCGCAGCCTGAGCGCCTGCCTCTACAACAGCCTCAACACGCTGCTGAGCCAGACGCACGGCAGGCAGCCTCTGTACGGCAGCAACCACGGCTGCACCCGGCCGTCTCCTGACCGCCTCCCTCCCTTCAGCACCAGGGTGGCTTCACAGCAGCAGGAGTCCAACAGCAGTGAGACATTTTTCTGCTGTAAAACATTAACACGATTAACGACGCCTTAATCCAGACCTCCTTATCGTTGTCGTCTTGTTTTTTTTTCTGCTTGCAGCGGATTTCACCCAGCTGGGGGAGGCGCAGACCTCAGGTTCCTGGAGGTCAGGGGTCACAGCTCATGGACTCATCAAGGAGCACGACTCCTCCTCTCCCTCTCTTTTTCCCCTCCTCCCGCCGCAGGCATACCTCTCACTCGAAGGACAGAACGGAGAGGAGGGAGTTCAGGAAAACATTGTTTACCTCTGAGAATCCACAACGGAGCGAAGCAAGCTGCTGATTTATCCGCGGCTTTATTGTCTCTCTATGCTATTAAAATTGACTCAAGCCCATTTAAAAACCAGACTATTCAGACTTTTTGACTGCTTATGTGCCTTTACCTAAGTCGGTGTGCCTCCTGTTTGATCAAACCGTTGTGCCTTTTTGATTTTTGGAAAAAACAACATGAAGTCATTTTTTTTATTACTTCTATACTCTACTTTCACATTTGTTGCACTTATTTAAAGACAGAGGTACATTTAACGCGAACAGTCGAAACAGATGTATTGATTTAATTTTCCCGAAAGCACTTAAAACTAAGCTATAGCTGTACAGTCAAGCTTTGCCCCAGAATTTGTCATTGTTTTGCAGTGCCATCTGTGTTAATATTTATAAGTGATTGTAAGCAACTGCAAAGCATATCTATCTATCTATCTATCTATCTATCTATCTATCTATCTATCTATCTATCTATCTATCTATCTATCTATCTATCTATCTATCTATCTATCTATCTATCTATCTATCTATCTATCTATCTATCTATCTATCTATCTTTCATGAGAAGGTCATGTATGCACACTGTGTTGTAAACAGATACTGTATTCTTCATTTTTTTTATCTGTCTGAAGTGCCAAAAACGTTGCTGATTTTGTAATTGATGTAAAGATAATTGTTTTTCTTATAATTTATTTGACATAGGTCGCTTCATGCACTCCCGATATTAACCGTATTTTTGCTTTTAATTGTCCCATCTCGTAATCTCTCTAGTTAGAAGTTTGCACGCCCTCATCAGCGGCATGAAGGCCACTTTATTTTAACTGTTCCTTTTGCATCATACATATTTGATGATTTTTTTTTTTTTTTTTTCAAAACAAGAACTATGTGAACAATTTTCATTCACTGAGGACATTTATGCCGAATCCACAAGTTTGTGTCAGAGTTGCTGGTGAAGATTGTCAGTCATCCAGGTCATGGTCATTCCAAAAAAGTTAAAAAACAAAACAACTGGACTTTTTTTTTTTTTTTTTTCGAAGTTTTAAGACGTTTCGCTTCCTATCCAGAAAGCTTTCTCAATTCAAAATGTCTGGAGTAGTGTGGAGTTGCAAGCTTTATAGTACTGCCCAACAAAGGCCTTGTAATGGCTTAGATAACAAGGCCTTTGTTGTTTTGTTATTTAACTTCTTTGAAACCGTGTCAGAGTTCTAATTTGTTGACGATGTCTAACCTGAGAGTGTCTGTGGCTCAGTGGGTAGGGTAGTCGTCTTGCAATCTGAGGGCTGTGATTTCAATTCCAGCTCCCTCCAGCCACACGTCAGGGTGCCCTTAGGCAAGGTACTTAACTCCAAGCTGCCTACCAAATACGGCTCTAGTGTAAGATGCTTCAAGTGTTCAATATGACTAGAAAAGCTCTATAAGAATTCAGTCCATATAGAGCAAATTATGGTTGTCAGTAAAAAAAAAAAAAAAATACTCTATGAGATTTGCCAGTTTTTATGGTCCTACTGTAGACAGTAGGTAGGACCTACTGTTCTAGGTATGGTGACAGTAGGTACTGTCCAGGACCTACCTACTATAAACAGTAGGCACGGCCTACCAAGCCAGGACAAATTAATAAAATATTTGTCTCAATTTGTCTCAAAGGAAATGTTCATAAATATACGTACGTTATATAAAACTATGTTTACGACTGATTTACTGGAATACACACTGTTATAAATGCTGATAAATAGTCTATTCCCACAACTTTAGCTGCATTTTCTGTTTGTGTTGTTTTTCTGAGAATTCAAAAAAAAAATCCATCTTCCAGGAAAAAACTAAAAGCACCTATTGAACCCAAATGTTTCGTGAAATGCCTGTTTGTCGTTTTTTACATTTTTTCCCCCTACAACAAGCTTCTGGCATAACTCTGGTTCCCATGGAGCTAAAACACTGACAGCTTGCAACGACACTGAAAAGAGATTTGGCATTGTAAAGTCAAACATTGAAAAATTAGACATTGAAAAGTCAAACATTGTTAGAAAGTCAAAACTTGTGACGATATTATCTTTTTATGCTCCAGCTTTTTTTAATGAGAGATGATTTCATTATCCCTGCAGAGTTCCTTCTGCTACAAAGTCACTACCAGCTGACACTGTTTTGCCGTCGGGGGCGGGGCTAAATTGAAGGCCCCTTCATGGGCCTTCCGTTTTTCCGGTACTCATAATCGGCAGTTCTGTACAAGTTTCTATCATCTAGTTGTTGATCTGAAGTGAAGTTAAAGTATAGGTACAGTAGTTAGACCCGCGTTGTAGGATGCACCTAGCAGTTCCAAACAAAACACCCCCCACACCATGATGCCACCACCACCATGCCTGGCAATTGGCACAGTGTTTTCTTCGTTTACAAGCCTCACATCCACTACTCCAAAGAAATTTCTTGTCATTTTGTTAATAACATCTTAGTCTTTGTCTGCTCTGACCATACAGTATTTTCTTCATATGACATTTGCCTTGTCCAAATAGGCTACTGCTATTTGCTGTCAAGCTTGCAGGTGTCTATTTAGATGCAAGTGCCTTCTTTTTGGGTTGGCACTTTGGGTTGGGTTGCCATCTCTGTCCATTTTTAATGGGACAGCAGACATCAGAAAAGATTTTTCTTTTCTGATGCAGCCTGTGATATGGACGTTCCACCATCTTCCATTTCATAATCTGCTTGTGCCTTTGTGGTTCCGGATGTTCCTGATTATTTTGGCTTATATTCTTTCTTTTGGTTGTGACTGTTTGGGTCATATGTTTGACACTTGGGCAGATCTGGGTGTTCCCTACCCTTGACGCATATCAAAACTGGCTTAGACGTTTAAAACAGTATAACATAAAGCTTCTGAAATTATCTTAATCCTATCGAAAATGTTTCCATCCATTCATTGTCTTTCATTTATTGGACATCGGGTCATGGGGGCAACAGGATCAGGAGGGACACCCAGACATCCCTCTTGCCAGCAACGCCCTCCATCTTATTTTGGTATATATATATATATATATATATATATATATATATATATATATAGATATATATATATATATATATATATATATATATATATATATATATATATATATATATATATATATATATATATATATATAAAGGGTGCTGGGTATTTCCTGGGGTCTCCTCTCATTAGGACATGCCCCCCAATGGAGCCCCCGCGGGTGCATACTGATCAGATGTCTAAACCAACTCAACTGGTTTTTGATTCCTTCCTACTGATGTGGAGAAACAGTGAATCCACTTTGAGTTTCCACCAGGTAACAGAGCTCCTCGCCTTATTTCTAAGGCTGAGTGTGGCCACCCTACTGAGGAAGCTAATTTTTGTGTCAGGGATCTTGTTCTTTTTGTCATAATCCATACCTCATGACTACAGGTGAGGGTCAGAAGGTAGACGGACCGGTAAATCCAGAGCTTTACTTTTTAGCTCAGCTCTTTCTTCACAACAGACCAGAGCATTACTGCAAACAAAGTCCTAAACCATCTGTGCATCTCTCATTCCATCCTGCCATTACTGGTGAACAAGACGCCAAGATACTGAACCTCCTCCGCTTGAGGAAAAGACCGACACCAACCAAATGTTTGGAATCAGTTAAAAAGCCAGCTTTGTGCAGGAAACCAACCATTTTATTTGAACTCTACTATTTCTACACCCTCTGTGGTAAAAAAAATTCAGAGGAAATCCACTATTCAAACTTTTATTTTTTAAAATGAATAAAATTGATTGTTTTAAGGTCAGTTCACGCTGAAAAAGAACAATTTAAATAAATAATTTAGTGACCAAATTATTATAAAATTCAAGCCCATGATGACTGCATAAAAACTTCTGCCGGGGCTGTATGTGTTGTAATACTGTGTATATAAAACTACTGTGCCAAACATCTATTTTAGTGTGTTTCACCTTATTTCAGCATCTGATCTGCCCCTCTGATGAGTTCCTGTATTATATTTCGCAATACCTCTTTAGTCACTGCAGGCAAACTGCCATTTGCCTTTAACTCGAGATGCTTCCCGGTAGTGTTTGCAGTCAGCGGCCAGAGTCCCACTTTGTTTTTTTAGCAAAGAGGATGAGAAATGTCGGGCTGTTTTGCGCTCACCTGCTTGGCTTGTGTCTTGTACTTTCTGACCCTCAGACTGAGGGCTGTGGTGACTCTGGTAAGTTGGGATTATTGCTTTACTTTTTTTAAATGACCTTCCTCTAGCTTTTTTCAAGAGTTGTATTTTTAATGTTGCGCCAGGTTTAGCACCAAAACCAGACCTCAGTGCTTTTAGGGAGAACCAAAGCCTCGTGGTGAGTTGGCCGAGGAACCATGGCGCCTCAGAGAGGGACGTTTATGAGATCCAGATCAGCCGCACAAAAAAGCGTACCATTGTTTATGATGTGAGTATTTGGGAAAGGAAGTGTTGCTTCAAATTGTGGTTACATTTGTAGTTGCATAACATTACTTTATTGATTTTCATTCTGTAACACTTAAATGGATTTCCATCCCAACATTCTCCTAGTATTCAAAGAAGCTACAAATCAACTACTTGTCATTAAACTCCTTTGTGCAAAACCTTTTTTTTGGTTTCACTATCATTTTTTTAAACAAAGCTACTGAATTAAAGTGGCAAAGATTTTCCGTTTTTTCCTTTAATTTAGGAGGAATTTGTACCCCTCTGTTGTCTTTCGTTTTAATCATTTGATTCCCAGCTGAAATAAAAAGCCTGTTCACTTGCAAAGAAGTGAACAGTCTCTAATATTGACACGAGTTTTATTTTAATAAGAAAACACGTTACATCAAAGTAAAATAATGGATTTGCATGTTAACGAGCGAGGTGCCTCTTAAATCTCAAATGAACAAATGATGTAAACTTTTGCGGGGGAAAATCTTTACTGCTACCTATCTCTCAGGGGATGTTTTGACCCACTGCTCTGGCTGCAGCTTGAAACTTAAAAATCATGGGTTGACCTAGCCAGTCTCCAGACCTCAACCCTGGAAAAAAAATCTGTGTCGCTGGAACATCATACTGGAAGATCAATTCACGCCTCACCTTCAGTGTTCTGGCTGAAGGAAGAAAAGTTAGGCTTGTTGAAGATCAAAGCTCTGTAAAGTGGTGTCTCAAAGCGGCACAGCAGTGTTTGTAAAGTGATGCTTATGTAATATTTTACAGTTGGGATTGTTTCTTGTCTCAGACTTTGTTCACACTTAACTAACAGTTCGAGTTTAGGTGTATTTGTCTGGGACCAAGTCATTAAACAGTAGCCGATGTATGACGTGACCATATAGCGTGCATCTGCATTTTACTTGCAACGGGGGAACCTGAACATCAGAGTTGATGGACGGAGCTAAATAACAAGGAATTCTGGAAGAGGTTCAAATTTTCAGTAGGACAGTGACTCTAAACATGCAGCCAAAGCAACAATGCAGCGATTTAGACCGAGGCATTCCCTTGCTAAAACGGCCCGGTCAGTGCCCAGACATAAATCCCACCAGAGAAGAGTGGCAGGACTCTAAAACTGATGCTGGCAGACTTTCTCCACTGAATTTGACTGAGCTTAAACTGATATATGAGCTACTTTGTGTTGTTTACAATGTAAAATCCCACCGGAATAAGATCTGTGGTTTTAATAAGATAAGATAGTCTTTATTGATCTCACAATGGAGAAATTCACTCGTCACATCGGTTCATACAAGAAGGTGCAGAGTAGGGAAGGTGCATTCAGTTATATACAGTGAATCTTTATATATACAATGGATCAAAAAGAATACCAAAAAAGATAAATAAAAATAAATGTGACAAAGGTTTTTAAGCTGAAGGGCCCTGTAATATTTATCTTGTATGAAATGTGTTTTTTTCGCTAGAAATGAAGGTAATAATGATCGAATTTCAGTGATTTTTCCAGTTTTGTTGATCCCTCTTTGAGAAACTCAAAGTCACAATTATTTTTAACCCAGACAAATGTGAGCATACCTGCAGGGGACTCAACTCGGTACACTTGGACGTGGCGTTCTGATTTGCCTCTGGAGTGTGTCGATCACTCAGTCAGGATGCGAAGTATTTGTGATCAGACTGCCCCGAGTCCTTGGAGCAACTGGATAACTAACTACGGTGAGCCTATGTGATCAGGACTAAACAAAATTTTAGATTCTATGTTCTTTTCTTTTCAGCATTTGAGTCATCCGTTCATTTAAGAAACAATAAACGTTTTAATAACAAGCGTACTTCCTCCATCCTCTTTTCATCCGCTTCCCCTTTTCTGTCATATTTCCCAGCTGTAATACAGTGTACACTTCTTTCACTACCTACATCAATATACATTGCACATTTTACAAGTCTCTGCTCACCAAAATGCTAAATATGAGAGATTTCACTGGGCTATTATCAGGAGATAAAGTTTAGGAACCCCTCTCCACATATGTTTTTCATCAAGCACTATTCTGTGTAGGCAAAGGCTGGCCGATCCCTTTTAAGGTGCATTAAAATTCTTGTGTTATTTAGGAACCAAAGCAACATATAAGCCCAAGATATTTCCTGTCGAACGAATGCTGAAGGAGGGAAGCAGTGAAATGTTCTGCTGCATTTCCCCAGAGGGGGTGAACATCACAAGCATCACCTTCAGGAACATCCCGTACCCTCTTTTCAACATTGGAGATGGGGTGAAGGCTATTTTGGTGTCCAATCTGGAAATCCCAGCTAGTTTTATCAAAATACTGTCGCTCACCTGCACTGATTCAACGGGAAAGATGAGCTCTGTAGGAAACTTCGTCAGCTGTAAGTTTATAACATGAATCCATCTACACATTATCTATACCCACTTAATCCTTGCAGGGGTGATACGGGGCGGGGGATCCACTGGTCAGTGGGTTAGAAGCAGGGTACATTCTGGATAGCTGGCCAGGTTATCACAGTGCAACACAGAGACATGCAGGACAAACACCTATGCATGCAGACACACAGACCCATGGGCAATTTAGAGCAATTAACCTAACCTGCTCAGGAACTTCTTGCTCCAGGGCAACAGTACCAATCACATTCACACCAGACAGCCAGTTATGTTAATTTTCAGATATTTATAAAAAACAACAACATTTCAGACTAACTCCACGAATGTGGGAAATGTCTTTTATTTCCTGCAGTTCCTCCTCAGAAGCCCAGAAACTTGAGCTGTGCCACATCGGATATGACAAAAATCACCTGCAGCTGGGACCCAGGCAGGAAACGAGACGAGAATGAACGCAACAAGCCGACGCAGAAGCTCTACATTGAGTAAGTACAACCAATAGCTGTTAACTCTATAAGAACACATGTGGTGCAATGTGTAAATGTGGCTGTTGATTTAGTGTTGCCCCTGTATATTCATACTCTACCATAAAGTGCTACTTTAGAGATCAGTTATACATTTTAATACAAAAGTACTCTGCTCTGGTGTTTGCAATTTCAAGAGCAATCGCTACCAAAGTTTTGGGGACGAAATTTGGAACCTATATCTAATTTTCCTTTCCTAGCTAAAATTCTTGAGAAAGTAGTTCTTAATCAAGTATGTGAACATTTACACAGTAATTATCTGTTCAAAGATTTTCAGTCAGGCTTCAGAGCTCATCATAGCACTGAAACAGCTCTGGTGAGGGTCACTAATGAAATTCTCATGGCCCGAGATAGTGAACTTGTGTCTGTATTTGGCCTGTTAGATCTCAGTGCTGCATTTGATGCAGCTGATCACAATAGTCTCCCAGACAGACTTGAACATACTGTTTGGATTAAGGGAAAAGCATTAAGATGGTTTAAATCTTATTTATCTGACCAATTTCGTTTTGCTCATGTTTTATATATATATATATATATATATATATATATATATATATATATATATATATATATATATATATATATATATATATATATATATATATATACTTCCGATTGGTAAAATGATCAGACAGCATAGGATTCATTTCCACTGTTTCTCAGGTATATTTGTCCATAAATCCTGATGAATCCAATCAATTACTTCGACTACAGGCATGTCTGTATGACATCAAAACATGGATGATTTTAAATTTTCTGCTTATAAGTTCTGACAAGACAGAAGTTGTAATCTTTGGACCAGAGTCTTCAAAAAATAAACGTCTTAATTAGTCACTTAAATCTGGATGGCATTAATTTGGCCTCTGGTGATAAAGTAAAAGATCTTGGTGTTATTGGTGTAATATTGGTGTTAAAACATGTAATTTTAATCCCATATTAAACAAGTTTCCAGGGTTTCCTTTTTTCACCTTCAGAATATTTCCAAATTTAGAAATATTCTGTCCAGGAGTGACGCTGAAAAACTATCAATGGATTAGTTATTTCAAGACTGGAATATTGTAATTCTGGAAGTCCACAAAATACAGTTCAAAGCCTACAGCGGATCCAAAACAAGAGTTCTGATGAAACCTGAAAATATTATTTAAATTTCTTCTTTTCACGTATAAAGCCCTTAAAATTTCAAACTCACTCATATATTAGAGCTCTGATTGCCCCGTATGTTCCTGACAGAGCACTTCGCTCTCAGACTGCAGGTCTGCTGGTGGTTCCTAGAGTCTCTAAAAGTAAAATGGGAGGCAGATCTTTTAGCTATCAGGGTGTCTGCCTCACAGACCAAAACTGGGAGTTGGTTCCACAGGAGAGGAGCTGTGGAACCAACTCCCAGTTTTGGTCTGTGAGGCAGACACCCTGTCTACTTTAAAGACTAGGCTTAAAACTTTCCTTTTTGACAAAGCTTATAGTTAGAGTAGCTTAGGTTACCCTGAGCTATCTCTGTAGTTATGCTGCTATAGGCTTAAGGTACTGGAGGACATCAGGGTCTATTGTTCACATTTTGCTGAACTCTCCTACTGCTCTCCAATTTTACATTGGTTGTTGTTATTTAAACTTTTAACTGGATGTTCTCTTGGGGGAGGAGGAAAATATCATCTGCCATTAACCCTGACATAGAAAGGATTCCTTTGTCAAAATTCCTTTGTGCCTCTGCTCTGTCTTCTCTAACCTTCAGTCGGTCGAGGCAGATGACTGTTCACACTGAGCCTGGTTCTGCTGGAGGTTTTTCCTTCCTGTTAAAGGGGAGTTTTCCTCTCCACTGTCGCTTCATGCATGCTCAGTATGAGGGATTGCTGCAAAGCCATGGACAATGCAGACGACTGTCCCTGTAGCTCTATGCTCTTTCAGGAGGAATGAATGCTGCTTGTCAAGACTTGATGCAATCTGCTGGGTCTCCTTAAATAGGAAACCAATCTGTCTGTACGATTTGATTGAATTTGACATTATAAAGTGCCTTGAGATGACATATATGGTGCTGCTAAATAAATAAAATAGAATTGAATAACCTAAAGACTCTTCATACTTCTAAATAAACAAGTTTTCTTGCAATAATATAAAGTAGCTTCTCAGATCTTCTGAATATCTATTACTTTTTATTTAGACCACACATTCCTTTTAATTCATTTTCTTCCCAGTCATTGTAGCTGACCATGACAGAAAATTCTGTAGTTGGTACTTAAGAGATATGAAAAATGATACAGAGGGAAAAAAAGCTTCGGTGCTCAAAATCAGTGGTAAATGAGTGAAAAAAGCTGCTAAAGTCTAAAGGGAAAGTTTGAAAGAAATTTAAAAGATTAGCGGTCGGACGTCTCTCAAAGGAGATATGAAAGACAAAGAATGACTCAAGGCTTAAGCACAGTAGGCTACATATCCAAGTGAAGGATGTATATTTTTTTTTATGTTCATGCTGTTCTGAAATGCAAAACCAAGACTCAGAAACTCTGCTGTAAAGCTGCAAATATAATTATTTAGATTATGCTTAACAAACAATTATTTTATCTTTGCTTTTATGTCATTTTAATAAACAGGAACACAGACCATGCTCCCATCGATTGTGAGCCAGCATCTTGTACTTTCCCAGCTGTTCCACTCCAGCAGGAATACACCATCCGAGTGGAGGTGAAGCACCCGCTGGGAGAGGAGAGGGCAACCTACAGCTTCAACATCTCTGACAGAGGTAGTCCATCTATTCAAACATGCAAAACCACAAATGGGAACAAACAGCATTACTTTGTTCTTATTCTACTGAGTGGTCTCAAACTAAGATCCTCAAGGACCGGTGTCCTGCAACTTTTAATCCTTTTCCTACACCACATGTCAAACTCAAGACCCGCAGGCCGAATCCAACCCTCAAGAGCCATTTAAAGTGGACCCAGAAATGTCTGGAAATGTCAAAAAAAAAAGAGAAATAGTGTTGCAGGATGAGAGTTTAAAGTGTAACTCACCCCAATATCAACTTTTTTTTTTGCAGATAAACTATATAAACTGGACTACTTTTGTTATATTTCATGTTATGAAATTATGAAATCAAAAGTTTCATCTATATAGGTGCCAACCCTTTTTTTTTGACTTCACAATGCCATAGTGACCCAATATATAAATGAATTTGACTCAACTGTCCTACACACGTCAATAAAATGACCAAACTACCTCACTAGTATGCAATCGAGCTCTGCTGATGAGTTCATATTGGAGTCGCAGAGCTGCATCTAAAAGTTGCAGGACACTGACCCTCAAGGACTGGAATTTGAGACCACTCTTCTACAACAGCTTCTCTAGGCACTGACATCCTTGGTAGATATTAAATAAAATCACATTTTATTGCGGTAGCCTCATTTCATGCTGTTTTAGAAATATTGGGTCTTTCATCTCATGACAGATCCCGGAGAATTGATGCAAAATCAATGTAATTGCCGGTTTTTCTTTCATTTTACAGTAGTAAGTACGTCGTAATTAGTGATCCTGTTTCCTTGGTTTGTATAATGACAAAAAGACACAGGGGCCTATTTCTCAAAGACACATGGAAACTTGCTATTGAAGTAAGGTTGAGGTGTCATTAAGTCATTAACTGGCAACAAGATAATGTTCCCCTAAATGTGTCCGAGGACCAGAGTTTACGAACACAAATAAAGCGGCAAAAACATTAACGATATCTCTACAAGAACTGATGGAGCTGCTGTTTTGATTGTCTCTTATTCTGAAGATGGGGCTTTTATAAAAATGTGTGCAGTGTCACCTGTGTTGGAGAATGTCAGAAGGATCCCTGGAGTGACAGACGTCAGCCTGTCCTGGACTGTGCTGGGGAACCTGACTCGCCACAAGCTCCTTTGTCAGGTTTCTGCAGCTGCGGAAACCATCAGAGAGGTAACATCCGTCCTGTTTGACTTGTGCACAGCTGGAGATTTGAAGGCGGGTTTAGCTTTAACTTTCAGTCTTTGCACCAGCTGACTTTCAGGAGCGAGAATGGTCTCTTCAAAGTCCGCCTGGAAGGCCTGCATCCGAACACGAATTACTCCGCCAAGGTGCGCTGTTCTGTCAATGGGAGATTCTGGGGAAAATGGACTCAATCAAAACCATTCACAACGTGTAAGCTTTTATCACGAGTTTCTCACTCGGCTAGTCTGGCTTAAATTTAAAGACGTTCGATTTCACCTGCAAGTAGCCAATTAATCCAGGATACTGCAGTTTAATTAAAAATGTGTTTTCTTTCCTGTCTGCAATACTTGCTGTTTTAGGGAAATTAAGAGTTGAGCTCCCGTCTATGGAAAGTTTACTTTCAAACAGTTTTTTATGTTTTTTTCTAACAAATGATACCTTGCTTTTATTGCCTTGAACAAACAACGCTCCTCAGACCCACTGGTTACCGTGGACCTGTGGAGGAGAATACAGACCAGACGTGATCCAGACGTTCGTCATGTTACTCTACTATGGAAAACTGTACGTTGTTTAGTTTTTTTGTTCATTTAGTAGAATAATTGCAATATTATACCACCCAAACTTCAGCTCCTGAGCAGTTCTACACCTCAGTAATGCAATCTATCACCAGCATGTCGTCGGTAGAGCAACCACAGTGGAGATCAAAGGTTACACTGTTCAAGTGGTCCCAGGGAGGTCAAACCGTAACAGAGCAGAAGAATAGCAGACAGAACCAGACGGACATCTCGATTGGTCCCAAAAAGTGCAACTTTACTGTTCAAGCTGTTCTCAACAAGGGGTCCTCCATTCCCGCCCACATCACCATCCCGCCGGAGGATGACCCGGGTGAGGTTCTCATTCACGTTTGAAGATTTTTCTCTCTGTAACTACGCCTAAAGTTGATTTCTGAATAAATGATCCACCAGGTGTTAGTTCTTGTTAACACATGTTGTAGCATCAACATTTTCTCTTGAACTGAAATATGAAATAGATTGCTTTTTAAAAAAAAAATACTCTCTCTTTTTGGTTATGAAAATTATATTCTAGTGTTCATTTTGGTCACAGGATGATGCATTGAACCAAGCAGCTTAGATGTTTGGATTGTAAATGAAATAGTTTTGTGTCGGTTCAGCAATGCCGGTGTTAAAGAAGCGCGTGAGCGGAACCTCAGCTGGTGGTTTCCGTTTGTGGTGGGACGAGCAGGCCTCGGTCTCCTGTGGTTACACCATAGAGTGGTGCATCCTGGGAAGCCCAGAGTCCTGCACTCTGCAGTGGATCAAAGTGCCAGAAGGAAACAACACTTTGTTCCTTCCTGCAGGCAAGCTGTTCTCTTCATTTTATGTTTTTTCGTTTCTCCAAACATGGATGTTTATTAATTTCTCTGTGTTATTGTTTACAGGACATTTCAAACCAGGTATCAGGTATTCATTCTATATTTATGGATGCACAAAACAAGGGGACAAGCTACTGGAGATACAGACTGGATACACACAGGAGCTCAGTGAGTCTTTTTACTTAAAAAAAAAAAAAGCTGATCTATAAATATGATGTGTTTTTTTTGCCTGTTTTATGATAGAAGATCTTACTTTAATAAGAAATGGGGCTTTCAAAAATCACGATAGGTTGCAAATTGATACTAAGATTTTTTGATACTAAGATGAAGTAATATGACGTCAAGATTATTTTATTTTAATTATTCATTAAAACACAAATAGCTTGAAAAAGCAGCCAGCCCATCAGTCTAGTCTTAAACTGGACAAAAAGGAAGTTCTGCACTTAAATTAGAAGTACTGAGCAAAAGTGTTTCTTTACTTATGCAGTTTGTCCACATTTGAATTAGGTCATATACATACATTTTGGATTAAGTCCATCTATATTTACATATATTTTATAGACATTAAAGCAAGAGCAAAATGCTTTTTAGGGACCGGTGCTGTTTGTGACACAGATTTAATAACTTTAATCTGTTGAAATCTGGCAGTAGTCTTCCCTTCTCCTCACTTTGTTTACTCGTTTGCGAATGACGATGAATCCAGGAGTCACCAACACGGTGCGCGCAGCCACCAAAGTCCCCATATAGCGCCTACAAGCCTGTTCTAAAAAATAGCACAACCCACCAGTCAGCTCGCTGCAAAAACATGATTAAAAATAAGTAAAGTTTGCTTGAAACTTGTGCATTTATCCTTGATTTGAGCAGGAAGTTTAAATGATCTGCCAATGGAATAAGATTTTTGCACTTAAAATAGGAGCAACTCATCTCCATCATCCTATTTCAAGTGTAGTTTATCTAATTATCTTATTTTAAGTGTAAAAATGCTCATTCCATTGGCATATCATATTCTTTAGCTGTTCAAATTAAGGACAAATACACTAATTTCAAGAATTTTTTTTACTTATTTTTAATTCAGTTTTTGCAGTGCTGCATCTGAAATTGAGTTTTATTCTGTCGCTCTTCTTCATTCATATAGATTTTAAAATGACAATATTTTTTTTAAAAAAAGCATTAAAATATGTTTATGTTACATGAAGTTGAGGGGAATTCTGAGTCAGTCCAAAGGTCAGTATTGGTAGCCCTACGCATGACACAGTACCAATGAAGTAACTGTTTCAAAAATACTGGTAACCGTTCCTCTAATTAATAAGATTCTGTGTTCAAAATCCTGTTGCTTTTTTTTTTTTTTTTTTTTTTACTTCAGATGGCAAACTTTAAGACTGGGGAAAGTTCCTGCACTGAGGGTGGAGTCGAGACCCAACCCTTCCAGCACCTCATGATAGAGAACACAGACTCTTTGTGTCCCAATAAAATAAATAATAGAAAAACAGGGCATAATTACTGTCAACAGAACATGTGCATTTCTTTTTTTTATTCCAACCATATATTGAACGTTAGTGCAGTACATGAATCATTTAGACTACAAATTATTTCTAAAATCTGACATATTTTTTTGTTTATGCAATGCCTCCTATCTTGAATGAATCAGTTAAAGGAAGCGGTCATTCTATCATATTTTAGAATCTGCAGAAACTGCGTGTAAAACATTCAGATGTCGCTTTTACACGTTTTCAGGAGTGACTCTTCAGGTTAGGGCGTTTCTGTCAGGAAATGTTTATGTCTACGTTTTGCATCATTTCTGCACCTGCTATATTTGGGGCTGACACGGAAAAAAGGTGCAAACTGATTACATCTGCTGAACTTGATGGAAGTGCAAGGGTTTCTTGTATTAAGTGCCATCAGCTCCAGGAAATGCTACAGCAGGTGCATTCAAACCATGGTGCAAATAGTAAAGCTTTGTGAATTTACCCCAGAAACCTTTACTTTGTGCCATTGAAGCATTTTGGCACCTTTTTGCGGCATGTATAAGGTCTGTCGGATCTTTTTTGCAACCCCATATCTGTATGATCAAAAGCAGAAACCTTGAAAGACATTCTTTAGACGGAAACCAAAATATTCCTGAAAATACTGAGATTTTTACTTGATAAAGGCAACAACGGAAACTACTTTATTTTCATGTGAGCTTTTTAAACAAAAATTTCTCACAATTCAGCCTAACCATAAAAATATTTATTTAAAAGTTATTTCAAAGTTGCTTCCATTCTTCCTTTCTTTTACTGTTAACATAGTTATTCGCCTTTGCTGCATATGGCAATGGTTTACAAAGAAATGTATCTCTTTTTTTCCACTGGAAATAGACCAAAAATCTTACAGTTGTTGTTTTTCATCAAATCACCTCCATTTCCACAGGATCTGTGCAGTACCCAAGTATAATTGAACCCGTTGAAAATACACATGCATCTGTGACGCTGGAGTGGCACTACGATGAAGACGATCCAGCCCAGCCGGCATTCATCACTGGTTACCTGGTAACAGTGCAGGAAGCGGCATCCGATAAACGTGAGGGTCAAGTTGCAAGTCTGATCTTGAGTTAGATGAGAACTCTTCTAAACATCCATCTATTTAATTTGATCAGAAGAAACAGATAAACAAAATCTTGTGTCCGCCTAGTTGCATTCAACGTGTCTGTCGGCGACCCTCGGCAGAAGTCTGTAACCGTTAAGGGCCTGCAGCAGGACCAGGAATACGTCTGCTCTGTGAGCGCGCTCACCAGAGTCGGGCCTGGATTATCTGCCAGCATCACCATCAGAACCAAACCCAACTGTGAGCTTCGTTAGATCCACCGCCCTCACAGAAACACAGCAGTTTCATCATATGAACATTTTGAGTCCCACGCTGGACTTTCCCCAGCTCACTGACTCAGTTGATCTTTCTCCGCTTCGCTCTGCAGATTTTTCCCTCCTGGCAAAGATCTTGACTCCCATCCTGCTACTGCTCAGCTGCGCCGTTCTGATGTGGCCACAAAGAAAAATGTGAGTGTGGGGATATTTTAGGATCTACTCCAGAATTGTTATATTTCAATTATTCAGTCGACCTGGATGTTGTATGTTGTCCCCCAGGCTGAAGAATGGGCTGAGAGAGATATTTGTTTATCCCGCTGGTATGAACATCAAACCTCCTGAGTTTGAGAACTTCTTGTATGAGGTATGGATATACATACTGAATTTATACGTTATTGATTATAAATATAAATTCCTTAATTTTATATCTGTTTTGCTTATTTAAATAAATGTAATAACATACCCAAAGTTGGGAAACATCAAAACAATTTTTCAAGAAGCTATTTTGAAAATGTTTTGGTCAGAGGTTTTACCTCCAAAAGTTTGAATTTATTGTGGATCTTCATTCAGGTCCGATGTCCCCCAGAGAGTTGCCAGTGAACCTTTAGGTTTCAGGTCTATCGTTAATATATAATAAACTTCTGGCTGGACGTGTGAGCGCTCTTATGGCAGAAATCATTGACAGAATGATTTCTTGCTATAAATCCAAATTTTAAGTTTTAAATTTTACATTAAAACTAAAAATTCCACATAATTCCACTTTTTGAACAACATATTTTTTTGCCACCTTTTATCCATTCCAAAACCAGACCGGTTATGTGTTTGGGTTCACGGTCCTGTTGGAAGCTCCAATTAGCAGAAAATTCCACCGTCTTTCTGTTGACTTGGGAAGCTGAAATATATATTACAAAAATAATTTAAAAATATGTATTTCATTCACCAAAACAGCCACGCGGCATGGTGCTACTGCATCCATACATGGCAGTTGGTACAGTTTTATGTTTGAAACTGTTAGTGTTATATTTTCGTATAAATATTGAAACATTCTCAATCCACTAACACTAATGTTCTAAAGGTGGAAAAAACTTGCTATCTATTTATGAGGAAAACCCAAGAATGTAATGAACTGAGAAAGCGGACCCAGAATTCAGCCAGACCAGCAGAGGTTCAGTTAGATCTTCTTTTATTAACAAAAAGCAAAACAGGGAAAAAAAAAAAAAAGGCCGTCAATCCAAAAAACGGCACAAAAATAAACAGACTAACGGGGCAGGCAGGACAGGAACAGGATGGCTCAGATCACTGGAGACAAGGGGTCAAAAATCTAAAAGCAAACCAATAAACAGAAACTTGCAGGAGGAGACTCACCCATACTCAAACAGATGACCTGGCACCTGATGTCTGGTCTCAACAGTTTATATGGAGGAGGAAGCAGGTGAAGGTAAGGTAAGGCAGGTGTGCAGAGTAAGTAATTAGACCAGACATCAGTGCAGAGGCTCAAAACAAGACATAAATCAGAAACCAAACCTAAACTAAGAAGCTAACAGGACAAGACAAAACTCAAAGTAGCCAGAAAACCTAAGACAGGGGAGTAAAATAACATAACCATTACAAAGAACTGTATTGTGGAAAACCCAAGAACTGTATTGAAACATTCTCAATCCACTAATACAACTGTGTTCTAAAGGGGGAAAACCCAAGAACCCAAGAACCATAACTAAATGTCACTGGATCTTTATCTATTCATAATGTTATCGCATGGCTTTGATATGTTAATTTAGGTTTGTTTTTGTGTTTCAGTTAATAAAACGTCACAACGGTCTATTTGGCATTTATCTAACCATGTTCGTTTTCTATGCTCAGACGGACCAGAAGTTACAGTCTCAGAAAGTGGAAGAGTGCATCAGCTGTGACATTGAAGTCCTGAACATCAAACCTTTGTGGCATGAAAGTTCAACCCTGATGGATCCTGAGTGCGCCGACCCAATGTGCTCAACAGGGTCTCTGCCATCTCTTCCTCCTTCCAGTGTCCCAATCCAAACCGGCTACTGCCCTCAGTCCGCTGTCCTGCTCTTTGAAAGAGCCACCAATCAGGAAATGGTGGCTATTTCAAACAAGAGCTACTTGAGCCCCATCACTTAGCCACAGAAAGTTGAGTTCAGTCAAATCAGATCTGGCTTTGAGACTTCTCACAGCCTTCAGGGATCATGTGCAGCAGTATACGGGTATATCTCTCATAGTTAATTGAATCCAAACCCAAAAGGATTATGCAGTGCTATAAATGAGTATAAATGCTATAAAAAAAAGGAACAGGATGCCACATTTTAAAACAGTGAGATTATGTTTCTTTACATTTCGATTTTTACCACACTCCAGATGTATCATTGTCACATAGTTGGTGTCACAATCGAAGCCTTTAGATTGCATCAAAGCCCGTTGGGGAAAGAATGCGCAACCGCATGAAAGGAACTCACTTTAAAGGTCAAGATAAACACGCAGTTGGAAACTTCTACTTTTATCTACAGGATGTGAAGGGAGAGCAGTGAGAGCGGTGATGCAGTGCGACAGATGCGAGGTGGAGATTAGCTGAAACAGGCCCAAGAAATTGTGTGAACTGTGAGGCAACTGAAAAACAATGTTATGTTGAAAGTCTGTCTGAATCATTGAAAAACTACGTATCTGGCTCTCAGACCACATATGGCAACAGAAATTACATTTTTAATTTCAGTCTCAGGTAGTCCAGTACAAAATGATATGGGGGAGGAAAAAAAAAAAAAAACGTCTTGCATTGCAGTGTACACCCTTTTCCTCGCTCTTATACGCCTACAGGATATAAATCCCAGTGCAGGCAGCTGCCTTGAGAACTCACCTTAGCGGTAAATACGGTATAAATGCAGCTGTTCTTCGTATGCTCCACAGCTTCAGAGGTTTGTTAGAAAATATTGCTGTCCAAACGGCATCATGAAGGTGGAGATCCTGATACAATGCATACAACAGGTCAGGGATAAAGTGGTGAAGAAGTTTAACACGACATCCTAAGCTTTGGTCTTCTCTCAGAGCTCTGTTCAACAGTAAACCTAGCAAGATCGGGCAGTTGGGGTGGGTGTATCAATCAAAGAAGAAGAAAAAAGGCTGCCTTTTGGTAAATGTGGGGGAGCTGCAGAGATCCACAGCTCAGGTGGGATAATCTGTAGACCTGAGGTTAAACTCCTTATACAGTTTGCCACATCAAAGAAAGTGCTCTGCTCAGATAAAAACCTTTTTGGACCATGCTGATTAGAGGAAAATTGACATTTCCTTTGGATGAAAACAAAGACTGCAGATCACCCTGACCACGACACCCCCATTCCAAAACACGACGGTGTCAGCGTCATGCTGCGGGGACCTTTTCTTCTGCAGAGGCTGGAAAGCTGGTCAGAATTGAAGCAAAGATGGACGGAGGTTAAAAACAGGAAAGACCTGGACCAAACCCTGCTGGGTGCTGCAGAGACGTGAGCAGGAGGACAGTGACACGCGGCTAAAACTAAAACAGAACGGTTTTGGGGTGTGTTTGCGTTAGAATGGACCAGTCAAAGTCCAGACCTAAATGTTCACAGGCGCTTCCTGTCCCCAATTGACCTGTTTTACAAAAAAGAATAGGGAAACATTTTATTCTTTAGATGCGCAAAGCTGGGAAAGACGACTTGCAGCAATAAATTGCAACGTGGTTCTATAAATAAGAGACTTTGTGTTTACCAATGTAATATTTGACTATTTGTGGGCAGAGGATGCTTCTGCAAGTAATCTTAGGGGTTTCGTAATGCTGAAATAAGATAAACGTTTTCCTTTGTGAGATTAGGTCAAGATGTAAAAAAGCGTTGGGAAAAATTTCGAGAGACAAAGGTCACAATTTCTGGCTAAACTCTGTTCCCTGTTTTTAATTCCTCTGTCCGTGACTAAGGGGAAAACCTCCATTTCACTAGAAACAATTGTAAGTTAATGTGAAGCGATAAAGCTGTTGTTCGCTAACTTCTGCGCCGTGTAGCAGCAAGCAACGTGATTCCTGTCCTCCAATATAGCCGACGAGCTGCTGCTCTTGTTTTGTACATGAAGCAAATTTGCCAGGAATGCTGCCTTCACAAAGTCAGATTTTTCAAAAGAATTGAATCATTTGTAAAAAAAAAAAAAAAAAAATCAGACTTTATGGATCTGTGTTTTATTTTCAACATGTAACACTGCGTAGAAAATAGAACAGCAAAGAGTGTGATATAACTGCATGATGTTTTGTGGCCACAAAATAACCATAAGCTATTTCAATTTAGATACAGCTTCTGTTTTTTTTTTATGTGCATCTAATCTTGCCCAGGGCAAAATTAGAAAGGCGGGTGACAAAAGCACCCGACAATAAATCGAGCCATTCTTTTCCTAAACAAGTTTTCTGCAGTTTTGATGCATGTACACACCATTAGGAGTTTGTTGAGTCCGTATCCCGTGCTCGATGCTGAGAAAAAGTGCAAAATTCTTTCTGCACTGCATTTTATCCTGCCCCGGCATCTTAGATCATCAGTTGCATATTTATTGCATGGAGGAGCACCATGAGAGAACCACCACTGTTTTCTACCATGACACGTCAGTTGTTTTTCAAATGTTTTGCAATCCCCAGAACTGATACTTATCATTCCTGTGTGTATAATTTTGTGCCTGAAAGGGAAAGCTGTTGCCTCATTGTCACGCTATTTTTGTTATTTTAAAGTACATCATGTGTAAATAATAAAAAAATAAATAAATCCCCAAAGCAGGCACCAGTCAATGAGAGTACCAGGTCAAAAGTCAGAAGAATTTTAACCTGAATTTTGTGGGTTTGGTCCCGCTGGAGCACACTCCACATTAATTGATAAGTTGGGACAGGACTGCTATGAGATGTTCAAAAGTTGCTGAACTGGTTCTGAAAGAGGGAAAGAAGTGCCAGAGCTTTGCAGGAATGCAGCCAAGATAGAGTCAGCTCTACAAACAGCATGTTGAGCAGGGTGGCTCCCTGCCTGTAGGTATAATCAAAGCTTACCTAGGCAAACAGATAATCGTGTAAATGTACGAAGCAGGAAGTGGAATCACTGGTTTTGCAGCCGTCCTCCAGCCATCCAGATAGCAATTCCACAGTTAGGTTTTTCATCATATATAAATGTGAAAAAGGTGTGTGAATACATTACATAAATATATATATATATATATATAAATAAAAATAAATATCTTCCTATGAGAAATTTCTTTAAAGTAGTTTTACTCAGTTCTTTGCCTTTCAAGGCTTTTCTGTAACTTTTTTATTTATTTTTGTCTAGTCTTTGTACCGTAGCATTAACAGACATCATGCCGGGAATTTCCCAACCCCCCCTTTAAAAATCTGATATGGTTCACAAGTCAGCATGTGGGTAAACGGAGGAAAGGAAGCTCTGTCAGACCTAATAACTACGCTGACCGAGATAACTTGATACCCAACGGTGTGTAGGCTCCACCTTTTGCTCCCAAAGCAGCCCCGACTCATCAAGGCATGGCTTCCACAACCTGAACGTGGGCTAAGGTGTCTGGCACCAAGATGTTAGTAGCAGATCCTTCAAGTATTGTAAGTTGTAAGTTGCATGGTGGAACCGCTATAGATCAGACTTGCTGGTCCAGCTCATCCACAAAAGCACATTCTGGAGAACGTGGAAGCTAAATCAACAACTCAAACCTTGGTTTCCCTCGACCTTGTTGCTGGTTCATCGTTGGTCCACTTTGGATACGGACCACAGTAGATCAGGAAACACCACAATAAGTGCAATTTTAAGGATTCTCTAACCCAGTCGTCCTTATCAAACTAGTTCAAATCCTTACATTGTTCTGCTTCTGGCACATCAACCTTTAGGTCAAGATGTTCAATCGCCATCTCCAATATCCACCCACTGAAAGGGCCGACATCAAACATAATTAGTATCATTTCCCTCATCAGTGGTCACAATTGTTATGCTAGATAGTAGTTATGCTAGATAGTTGTATATCTACAGTGGTTTGAAAGCTATACAGTTATACCCGTTGTTTCCTCTTCACCGGCCTTGACTAAATGTTTTTTGCACAAACTGAGAAAAAAAAGATTACCATTGATTGGTTTTGCTGCCTTTAAATTTTTTTTTAATAAATCACGTTAAGATAAATTTTTAGGCAACTCAACCCCCCCAAAAAACAAAACTATTTGTGAAATTACAACAACACTAATAAACTTATTTGACGACCAGAACAGTTAAAAAATAAAACATAGCTTAGAAGTTTATTAGTGTAATGTTAAGTCATACAATAAATAATTCAGACATTCTCAGAGAGGTGAGCAAATCAAATGCATTTTGAAAATTAAATAAAAACACGTCATTATTGCTCCTGCAGCTTTTTACCATAAAAATAAAAAAAAAACATTTATCCATTTGATATCAAATGGAATGTCTAACAATTGTCCCAAACACAAAAAAGCAAAAACAGAAGCTATGTGGTATTTTACTGGTTAGAAAAAAACAGTGCATATTTTAATTTTGTGTTAAAATGACTTATTTTCTCCATTCTAAGTTTAAAATGTAAATCAACCTGGGCTTTTTAACACAGCAGTCTACTATGGAGGACCAATCCTGCCATAATTAAAAATACACACAGAAATAAATGAAGGACTTAATAATATAAAATGGCTTAAGAAAAGTGTCTAATAATATTAATTTGTGTGCCATTTAATGTGACAAAATAATAAAAATAAGATATTTCTTCAACAATTCATCAATTATTCATCAAAAAATATATATTTTAACTTACACTTTTATTTTTACTTTTCTTCTTGCTTTTATGCTGACTTATTTTTAACCCTTGTATTTCTGAAACAATCATTTATTTCTGCCTCTAACATTTCTAGCTGTTTTTTTACCCAAAGGATTTACACCTGCCCTTTTATTTCCTTTTCCCCTTTTTCCACTTCATGTATTTCTAGTTCTTGTATTTAAAGCAACATTTTTAAAGCATGTTTTTACTCCACCATAAATATTTCTTTCTATTTTATTTTAAACTTATATTTCTGAAACATATATTTATTTCTGCCTCTAACTTTTCTAGCTGTTTTTTTTACCCAAAGGATTTACGCCTGCCCTTTTATTTCCTTTTCCCCTTTTTCCACTTTGTGTATTTCTACTTCTTGTTTTTAAAGCAACATTTCTAAAGCATGTTTTTCCTCCACCATAAATATTTCTTTCTAATTTATTTTAAACTTATATTTCTGAAACAATCATTTATTTCTGCCTCTAACTTTTCTAACTGTTTTTTTACCAACCCAATTTTTGCCTGCCCTTTTTATTTCCTTCTCCCTTTTTTCCACTTCTTGTATTTCTACTTGGTGTTTTTTTACTTCCTCTTTTTCCACTTTGTTTATTTCTACTTTGCGTTTTACTTTCTCTTTTTCCACTTTGTGTATTTCTACTTCGTGTTTTTTTACTTCTTCTTTTTCCACTTCGTGTATTTCCACTTCATGTATTTCTACTTGGTGTTTTTTTACCTCCTCTTTTTCCACTTCGTGTATTTGTGCTTCGTGTTTTATTACTTCCTCTTTTTCCACTTGGTCTGACTGCAGCTGTTAATGTTAATACGATGGCAGGGAGGGAGGGGGGAGAGGGGGGCGGTGTCACCGGCAAAGCTTCACAACTATTGGCTAAGGCCTGCCTCCCCGGAAACGAGCCTGCATCAGCTGGCCGCTTTCCCAGAATGCACCGCGGCCGCAGCTTGCTTGTGGACAGCGCTAACAGAGATCACAGTGGTAAGTTAAAAATTACCTTTTCTGCTGCTGTTGTTCTTTAAAAGTACGTTTGAGGCGACAGCATTATACTTTTAAGCTTCCCTATATGGCCTGTTTACAGAGTTAGTGTGTAATTAAAAAAGAACAAGTCCGACATGAGTGGACCACAGTGATCCGCAGATTCATTCGGGAGCGTCAGAAAGCTATGGTGCGTTCAGGAGCACGGGACATTTCATATTTACAAGGAAAGAGGCATAAAACAGAACAGAACTCACTCATACAATATTGTGTCTATCCAGAAACAGTGTGGGCTTTCTTACAATACTGAATGCTCTATAATTGTATTTCTGTTATTTTTTGATTATGCACACCTGCTAGCTTTTTATTCTGAAACTTCTAATGTCCCATGCTCCTGAATGCACCATAGCTTTCTGAATGCGCTGTGCTGTGTAGATAGATTCACGTCTGATCTTCCGCTTAAGACAAAGCTTTGCAGTTTCAAAACTCATGTCGGCTCTCACTCAACTCAACTCAACTCAAACTTTATTTATAAAGCACATTTAAAACAACCGGGGTTGACCAAAGTGCTGTACAGATAAAAGATAAAAACTGAATGCTAAAATACATAAACACAATGCAAAAAGAAAAATTGAATGCAGATAAAAATATAATAGGATAAATGTTTCAATTTAAATAAAATATTAAAATAGATTATAATTTGCCAAATGTCCACCTAGACTTGATTAAAAGCCAGGGAAAAGAAATGTGTTTTTAGAGAGGATTTAAAAACCTCCAAGCAGCCTGCCGATGGAATATGCAAAGGCAAGTTATTCCAGAGTCTCGGTGCCGCTGCCACCTTTGGTTTTAAGTCTGGTTTTAGGCATGGCCAGTAGCAACTGATTAGAGGATCTCAGTGTTCTGGCCGGGACATGGATTCTGAGAAGCTCAGTCAAGTACTGGGGGGCTAGACCATTAAGAGCTTTAAAAACAAACAATAAAATTTTAAAATCTATTCTAAAAACAACCGGAAGCCAGTGCAGCGAGGCTAGAACGGGTGATATGTGGTCACGTTTACGTGTGCCAGTAAGGAGACGGGCAGCTGCATTTTCTACCAACTGCAGACGGTGTAAAAGTGAGTGGTCCAAGCCAGCATATAATGAATTACAGTAATCTAATCTTGTATTAATAAAAGCATGGATTACAGTCTCCAGATCTCTGCGTGGCAGATACCCTTTCACTTTTGATAAAATTCTTAACTGGTAAAAACTGTTTTTTACGACCGAAGTAACCTGGCGATCGAATTTCAACCTATCATCAAATATTACACCAAGATTTTTTACTGATGATCGAATGTTAGGTGTAAGAGGGCCCAAGGAGCCAGGAGGAAAAACTGCTGGACTACAACCAAACGTAATAATTTCGGTCTTATTTTCATTTAGATTGAGGAAGTTTTACTTACGGTTTACTGTTGTGTGAATGACAAGAGACCACAACAAATAAATCAGCCATTCCTCTAGGGAACGCGAAAACCTTTGCGAGGGAACGCAAAAGTATTCTGAGGTAACGCAAAAAAATATATTTTCCCCATGTCCCCTAAAGGGCTCTGTATACACTTCCCTCGGCCTTGTCGTGTGTCAAGTGCTGCTGGTTCTGATGCCGTTTTTTGTTGTTTTAATTCGGCAAAACGTTCATTTGTTTTGTGTTTATCTCACTGACTTGAGTTGCTTTGCTAGCCCAACTGTGCCAACTGGTAGTCATTTTAAGATTAACATGCCTATTTCCTACTTTTATCTTAAAAAAAAAACATTGAGGATGTTATTGAACAAGTGATAAGGTTGAAATTGTGACCATTTCTCTATAACTCATGGGAAAACAAAAACACAATTTTAACATAACATTGCAGGGTTAGGGTACTTTGTTGTACCTACTGACCACAGCATTGATCATTAAGATAGGAAAAGTCATTTCTGTCTGCCCACTTTTACAGTGATTAATCTATAAATTATGTGCAGTTAGTTCAGTTCATTCTTAGTGAAATGGCAAAATTAATCAATACATCTTACAATGAGAATCTGTACATTATAAAAACACCAGAGAAGAGAAGCCATTTGTTACATTTGCTATACTTGACTAGTTTTACAGGACTATACATTTTACTTTTTCTTTCTTGAGAACTATATTAATTTACATGTTAACCAGGTATAGTTTTATGATATGAAAAGGTGAGAAATTAAAAACCAATTATGGTAACATTTGGCATTTTTTATTTACAGGAAGAAACACCAACAAAACATGTGAGGATAAGGAGAGTGCTGGTGACCCTCTTCTGGCTGGCGGCGGTGCATCCTATAGGGAAACAGCCGACATCTTTGTGATGCCCTTGTGCCAGGTGGTGCACAGAGTCATGAACTCCTTGATGGGGATCATTAAAAAAAAAATTTCTTCCCAAAAAGACAAGATTTGGAGGGAGTGGGTGCTGGTTTTGCCCGCCTTTCCGGGATCGAGGCGCTCAAAGGAGCAGTCGGTGCCATTGATGCGTGACGTGCGAATTGTTCCACCTGCAGAGCCACAAAATAAATGTTATTTAAACAGAAAACTCTTCCCTTCAATCATCCTGCAGGGTGTGTGTGACGCACGGGGAAAGATTTTGAATGTTTACATCGACAATGTAGGCTTTGTCCATCACTCACTGGTACTGTGGCGCTCTCCGTTGTATAAAAATGCTTTATACCCACCTGAGGGATTTTTTTTCTACACTGCAATGGTGCGTTCCCATGCCTCCTGGACCCAATCACCTCCCTGGCGCCCTATCGCCCGCCAGTTGCCATTAAGATCTCTTACCTTCTTGTTCTTAAATAGAGCCAACAATGACACAAAATTGATACATAGATTATATTAATTGGATAGAACATTAAGACATATCAGCATATTACCTAAATTACAAGTTATTTTATATTTGGTACAGTCCAAGTGGAGGCACGCCACTACAGGTACCACGCCAAGGCAAGAAACATCATTGAGCGTGCCTTTGGTGCTATAAAGACGTGGTGGTGTTCCATTTTCTTTAGGGCGCTGGAGGTCCGCCCGACATTTGCCCCAAAAGTAATCACCGCCTGCTGCATCCTCCACAATATTAGTATAGAGGCAGGGGACCAGCTTGACGTGGAGGAGGAGGAGGTTTACCCAGAAGAGGACGGCATCCGGCGGCTGAAGACCACAAGCTGTCTGGAAGCTGCCTCCGAGCCAGACTGGCAGCCCGGCAGAGCTGGCTGCATGTTTAAGTGAACAAGCCTACATGTGACCTAACCTAGATCAGTTGTAGTTATGTACACATGATGCTTCATTTCATTTTTTTTCCCACTACCTGTAAAACAAATTAAATCAATAAATTTCCATTCCTGTTATTTATCAATTGTATGTTTGTGGGTGTTCTCTTTGTCCATGGTTTTTATAAAAGTTAATTATTTGTTTTAAATCATATGTTAATTGTTTTGAACATGTTACATCTTGACTCTGTTCCAAAGTAAAATCATTTGTATAAAATAAATGTCTTTTTTTACACTTTTACAGTTGTTTTCTTTCCCCTCTCAATTCTGTGTGTCCTTGCTCAAAAGAAACTCACTTAGATAAGAAAAACATTTATAGATTTTATTTAAAACTTGTCAAGTTTTTCTAAAAGGGACAAATATTTATTGGCCCTTTTGGTAGCCAAAATCTTACAAAATCACTAGTTGAATAGAAAACAAGTTTAGTGTCACAAGAGCTGAACATAAACATTTAGGCAGACATAAATAAAAATTACTTACTGCCATTCGGTTTTGGAGGAGTTCCTCCTGCCTGTAAATAGGCCCTCATTGGGAATACGCCAGTTGATGAGGGCCTGGGTTCCTTCTGTGGTCCCTGTTTAAAATATAAATGTCAATTATGTAATACTTCATAATAAAAGATGAACAGACAACAGAACCCACGTTAAACCTAAAAGCTAGGCAATATTACGACTGCTTCTGCTATGTGTAACTAACATGACACTCGCAGACCGAACATATTTTGTAACCTATATAATAGCTGATAACTAACTGCTTCTGCTTATGCGTTTTGTCCTGAATGCTGCTGTCGTCCTTGGGAGACATAATTTATTCCAGCAAGTATTGAGTTAATAAAGCAACTCAAGTCAGTGAGATAAACACAAAACAAATGAACGTTTTGCCAAATTAAAACAACAAAAAACGGCATCAGAACCAGCAGCACTTGACACACGACAAGGCCGAGGGAAGTGTATACAGAGCCCTTTAGGGGACATGGGGAAAATATATTTTTTTTTGCGTTACCTCAGAATACTTTTTCGTTCCCTCGCAAAGGTTTTCGCGTTCCCTAGAGGAATGGCTGATTTATTTGTTGTGGTCTCTTGTCATTCACACAACAGTAAACCGTAAGTAAAACTTCCTCAATCTAAATGAAAATAAGACCGAAATTATTACGTTTGGTTGTAGTCCAGCAGTTTTTCCTCCTGGCTCCTTGGGCCCTCTTACACCTAACATTCGATCATCAGTAAAAAATCTTGGTGTAATATTTGATGATAGGTTGAAATTCGATCGCCAGGTTACTTCGGTCGTAAAAAACAGTTTTTACCAGTTAAGAATTTTATCAAAAGTGAAAGGGTATCTGCCACGCAGAGATCTGGAGACTGTAATCCATGCTTTTATTAATACAAGATTAGATTACTGTAATTCATTATATGCTGGCTTGGACCACTCACTTTTACACCGTCTGCAGTTGGTAGAAAATGCAGCTGCCCGTCTCCTTACTGGCACACGTAAACGTGACCACATATCACCCGTTCTAGCCTCGCTGCACTGGCTTCCGGTTGTTTTTAGAATAGATTTTAAAATTTTATTGTTTGTTTTTAAAGCTCTTAATGGTCTAGCCCCCCAGTACTTGACTGAGCTTCTCAGAATCCATGTCCCGGCCAGAACACTGAGATCCTCTAATCAGTTGCTACTGGCCATGCCTAAAACCAGACTTAAAACCAAAGGTGGCAGCGGCACCGAGACTCTGGAATAACTTGCCTTTGCATATTCCATCGGCAGGCTGCTTGGAGGTTTTTAAATCCTCTCTAAAAACACATTTCTTTTCCCTGGCTTTTAATCAAGTCTAGGTGGACATTTGGCAAATTATAATCTATTTTAATATTTTATTTAAATTGAAACATTTATCCTATTATATTTTTATCTGCATTCAATTTTTCTTTTTGCATTGTGTTTATGTATTTTAGCATTCAGTTTTTATCTTTTATCTGTACAGCACTTTGGTCAACCCCGGTTGTTTTAAATGTGCTTTATAAATAAAGTTTGAGTTGAGTTGAGTTGAGTGAGAGCCGACATGAGTTTTGAAACTGCAAAGCTTTGTCTTAAGCGGAAGATCAGACGTGAATCTATCTACACAGTACAGCGCATTCAGAAAGCTATGGTGCATTCAGGAGCATGGGACATTAGAAGTTTCAGAATAAAAAGCTAGCAGGTGTGCATAATCAAAAAATAACAGAAATACAATTATAGAGCATTCAGTATTGTAAGAAAGCCCACACTGTTTCTGGATAGACACAATATTGTATGAGTGAGTTCTGTTCTGTTTTATGCCTCTTTCCTTGTAAATATGAAATGTCCCGTGCTCCTGAACGCACCATAGCTTTCTGACGCTCCCGAATGAATCTGCGGATCACTGTGGTCCACTCATGTCGGACTTGTTCTTTTTTAATTACACACTAACTCTGTAAACAGGCCATATAGGGAAGCTTAAAAGTATAATGCTGTCGCCTCAAACGTACTTTTAAAGAACAACAGCAGCAGAAAAGGTAATTTTTAACTTACCACTGTGATCTCTGTTAGCGCTGTCCACAAGCAAGCTGCGGCCCGCGGTGCATTCTGGGAAAGCGGCCAGCTGATGCAGGCTCGTTTCCGGGGAGGCAGGCCTTAGCCAATAGTTGTGAAGCTTTGCCGGTGACACCGCCCCCCTCTCCCCCCTCCCTCCCTGCCATCGTATTAACATTAACAGCTGCAGTCAGACCAAGTGGAAAAAGAGGAAGTAATAAAACACGAAGCACAAATACACGAAGTGGAAAAAGAGGAGGTAAAAAAACACCAAGTAGAAATACATGAAGTGGAAATACACGAAGTGGAAAAAGAAGAAGTAAAAAAACACGAAGTAGAAATACACAAAGTGGAAAAAGAGAAAGTAAAACGCAAAGTAGAAATAAACAAAGTGGAAAAAGAGGAAGTAAAAAAACACCAAGTAGAAATACAAGAAGTGGAAAAAAGGGAGAAGGAAATAAAAAGGGCAGGCAAAAATTGGGTTGGTAAAAAAACAGTTAGAAAAGTTAGAGGCAGAAATAAATGATTGTTTCAGAAATATAAGTTTAAAATAAATTAGAAAGAAATATTTATGGTGGAGGAAAAACATGCTTTAGAAATGTTGCTTTAAAAACAAGAAGTAGAAATACACAAAGTGGAAAAAGGGGAAAAGGAAATAAAAGGGCAGGCGTAAATCCTTTGGGTAAAAAAACAGCTAGAAAAGTTAGAGGCAGAAATAAATATATGTTTCAGAAATATAAGTTTAAAATAAAATAGAAAGAAATATTTATGGTGGAGTAAAAACATGCTTTAAAAATGTTGCTTTAAATACAAGAACTAGAAATACATGAAGTGGAAAAAGGGGAAAAGGAAATAAAAGGGCAGGTGTAAATCCTTTGGGTAAAAAAACAGCTAGAAATGTTAGAGGCAGAAATAAATGATTGTTTCAGAAATACAAGGGTTAAAAATAAGTCAGCATAAAAGCAAGAAGAAAAGTAAAAATAAAAGTTAAAATATATATTTTTTGATGAATAATTGATGAATTGTTGAAGAAATATCTTATTTTTATTATTTTGTCACATTAAATGGCACACAAATTAATATTATTAGACACTTTTCTTAAGCCATTTTATATTATTAAGTCCTTCATTTATTTCTGTGTGTATTTTTAATTATGGCAGGATTGGTCCTCCATAGTCTACCTGGGTTCTGCTTTTCCAGTCAGTAAAGTTAACGTTAATGTAGTAAAAAAATGACTACAACACCACTCTATTGAACATGTAGTTCAATAGTCTGTCTGGCAGGGAAAAAGAAACCATGTAATCACAAAAAAAAAAAAAAAGCCAATTCTGCCCTGACTGATCCATGTTAGTTCCCCAGACATGACGATTCACATTCTACCGTGGCCATCTCATTCTAGACCTAAATCTTAAAGAAATCCTGAGCGGCAAGCTGAAGAGGGAAAAAAAAAAATAACGGCCTTGGAATCTTGTACCCAGTTATGTCCAAAAGGGCCGGTTTCCTGCATGTTTTGACCGTTGCCCCGATTCAATACACCTGAATCAGATTAGGCATACAATGGCCGCTGCAGAGCAAAGGGAGTAATTTGGCCATTTGAATCAGCTGTGTTGGAGCAAGGACATCTATAACCTGCAGGACAGCAGCTCCTAATGTCCCTCTGGATTCTCCAACCCTGTAAAATGTTATAGGACTAGTGGTAAAAACAGGTGTAGAGAATATAAGCAGAAGCCCATTAAGTACAACGTCAATGATTCTGCTATAAAGACCATTCTCTAACGTGAACTTTCTTCCCCCTTAAAATTAAGAAATATACTCAAAATAAAGGCTGGATTTTTTTGTCAGCCACACAGTTTGTTACTGCAGTATTAATATCTAGGCTTTTCACACATCTTTACCAGAGATCTTAATAGCCATGATACCATAAAAAGTTCTTAGAAATTTATTTTTCAATCATTATCGTTCCAATCACAGCACTCATATACAATTCTATATGTCACACAAAACAAAACATGTGATTTTTCTAGAAAATTTATGGTCAAAAATATATTAAAATGCACAATATATCAATTTATGTCATGTTGGATTTACAATGAATCATTAAAATGTAGCATCCACTTTTTATTTGTACGTAAAACTGCAGGAATTGCCACACAAAAAAACAAAATATAGCCTGTCTTTCTTAGCACTCGGCTCATTGGACAGTGGAGAGAGGTGTGGCCTTAACCACGCCCCCTCCCCCTCAGTAGTGTAACAGTTAGGGTAAAAATAAGAGCACAGCCTGACCTGCCAGAACCGCTTCACATCATCATCAGCCTTTGAGTCAACAAAGGCCCCAGCAGACCACCGCTCAGGCACACCAGCGACATCCAGCTAACTCAGTCATTTCTGTGAACGGTTTTTAAAAGACTTGTCTTCAGAGAACAAATTCTGGTTCCTGATTTTCATCCACGTTTCAAAAAGATGCTGAACAGACAACGTGAGCGACCTCTTCACACGGGCATCTTCTGTTGTGCCCTTACTCTCCGCTTGCTTTTCCTTCTGAAATAGAAATCAGGGTTTTTACAGAATACTTAGACCAAAAAGCAAGACGAGCAGAGAATTTTTATTTTTTTTGCTACTCGTGTCGCGTTACCGTTTTGGTGGCGACGTCATGCACTTCCAGAGAACGGCGTACAGAGCGAGCAAAAAAACAATGAACACAGAGGCTGCGATCGCACCTGGAAAACACAAACATGGTATTTAGACATGCTAAAAGCAAAACGCATGCCAAGCACAAGGTGTCGTGTTCTCCACAGCGAGTCCTGCTCGGCTGCTTTTTACATCTTCTCATTTCACACATGCATACCGTGCAAATGTGGCACCATGTCAGTGGCTTAAATTTCTAACATTTGGTGGTCGGAAGGATTGGTTGCAACAAAAGATAAAATAGACCACAGAGAGATTGAGTTTCAATTTCTTCTAGGTTTGTACATTAAAATACAAAATATACAGGCTTTGCATCAGTTAAGGGTCAATTGTCATGAAGCGTTATTAGAGCAAAGAAACAATGAACCGAACACAAAGTTTACTTTTAAAAATGTAGAATAGTAGATATTAATGTAATACATTTCTGATTCAATAAGTTTGTGTGTGTGTGTTGGTGGGGGTGGGGCATCATGAAATAAGCCATAATCATGTTAATTTCAGTTTTTTTTCTAAAATTATTTTTTGTTTGTGACTCAAGGCCATTTTTCTGACAAGCTGTTCTTTTTCTTTAACAAATCAAACTAGAAAGGATAAAAAAAAAAAGTTAAACTTTGAAAAAAAAAGTGCTGCTCACCAGGTATGATCCCACTGCTCCTGGTTAAAGAGTCCTCTGTGTAGGAGGGACGGGTGGCAGCAGCAGTGGAAACTTTAGGAGGGAGACAGAAACAGATAAACATGGAAAAACACATCAGAACCTCTTTTAAATTTGCTCTTTATGACTACTTAGGATACATTAAAGTCTACAATGCAATCAATCGGGACCATCTTACGAGCAAATAACCCTTAAAACATATTTAAGATTTGTTTTCTCTAAAATACTAATATCCTCAGTATGAATATTTCAGGCTGAAGTCATTTTGACAGACTAATGTGTCAAAGTGGAGCGGAAGAACGATTATTGTTTGTGATTAGTTTCAGAAAGTGTAACTCATATCATATAGGCTAATTACACAGTGCAAAATTCAAGCCTTTATGTCTTGTAATTTTCATGACTATGGCTTACAGATAATGAAACCCCAAAATTCAGTGTCTGGGAAACGCTGAATATTGTGAAAAACTTAAATATTCAGCTAATGAATTCAAAACACCTGGAAATGTCTTGTAAGCCTTCAAAGGGTGTCAGTAAGCTACACAATCATAAAGAAGACTCCCGACTTGACAAATGTAAAGAAGCCGGTCATCGATCCCTTCCAACAGGAGCCACAAAAGCTCATTGGTGAAGAAGCTGGTAGTTCGCAGAGCTGATTCCAAGCGTAATAACTGAAAATTGAGAGGAAGGAAGGAAGGAGTGTGGCAGGAAAAGGTGCAACTGCAGCCTTGAGAAGATTGCTAAGCAAAGTCAATTCATGTTGAAGCTGGAGTCAGTGCATCAAGAGCCACTGCGCACAGATGAATCCTGCATCTGGGCTGCAAATATTGCATTCCTCGTATTGAGTCTCTTCTGAACCAGAGACATCAGAAGCATCTTACCTGAGCTAAGGAGAGAAAGTTGCTTAGTGGTCCAAGAGCTGCTTTTTAGATAAAGCAGCTCTTAGCAAAGTTTGCATTTCCTTTGAAAATCATGCTCCTATTGTCTGGAGGAAGAGTAAACAAGATGAGCCATATGTCATCTGGTGGTGTTGGTCCACTGTTTTCTTAAGTCCACAGCTAATGCAGATGTTTGAGAGTATGTTCCATGCTTCCTCCTGCTCCATTTCATTTTCCAGCAGGAATTTATATCTGCCCACAATGCCAAAGGTACCAAAAGCTGGTTCAATAACCATGCCGTTAAGTCGCTTGTCTGGTCAGCAAACTCACAGGTTTAGGGTATTGTCAAGAGGAACATGAGAGACACTAGACACATCAAGGCAGATGTCCCTGAAGGCCAAAGCATCCTGGGCTTCCAGTACACCTCAGCAGAGTCCCTGATTCCCTCTGTGCCACGCTGCATTGATGCAGTAATTCATGGGAAAGAACCAACCCCAACCAACTAACCCTAACCAAACCAATTGTTTTAAGAAGCCTGACATTTCTGTTTAACATATCCTTTATCGATCTTATGTTATATTCTAATTTTCGGAGACAACTTTTTGATTTGTATCATCTGTAAGACATAACCAACAAAATTACGATAAAAAAAAAAACTTTCATGATATTCATTATTTTATTTTTACATATACCAGTGGATGCCTGTGCAAATCCTCAGTGCATCCTCACCCGCAGTGATCCGGGTCATCGCAACGGCAAACGGGCTTAAATCGGAGGCAACCAGACTTTCATACAGTTCTTTCTGAAGACGTTTCGACACCTATCCAGGAGTCTTTGTCAGTTCTGGTGACTCACACTTGAGCGACTTGCAGTTAGTGTGCTGCTGTTTATAAGGACATGGAGGCCCGTCCTCCTAGGTGCATTTGCCATCAGTCTCATCAGGATTCAGGTGACCAAGTATTCCACTCACACCAAGCAATAGCTTCTAACAACCCGGGGTAGTGACGGGTGGATCACTGATTCTGACAGAATGCGCCCAGGAGGATGGGCCTCAATGTCCTTAAAAACAGCAGCGCACCAACTGCAGGTTGCTCAAGTGCGAGTCACCAGAACTGACAAAGACTCCTGGATAGGTGTCGAAAGTCTTCAGAAAGAACTGAACGAAAATCCTGTTTCCTCCGATTTAAGCCCGTTTGCTATACTGTGTAATCATTTTTTTTTATTTTTTAGAAATAACTTTGTAACTAGTGAATTTATCTTCATAAAAATAAAGTTATTTTCTGTCAAACTGCTTTGCACAGTGAGCATTTTCTGTCCTTTTAAGCCCAGCACATAGTAGCAACTTCATGGCGTTTATCTGAAGTGGACAGACTGGATTTGTTTGGCCTTGGAATCTGATCTAGGTGATGCAATCTTAAGGTGGTGTATGTGAAACTATCTGCTGCAAAAGACACCGAGCATGTAAGCACACTTTAGACTAACTGAATAAGTCAGATTTAAATAAATGCTATATAACAGCATATATCTTGTTAAAGGATGCTCCAATCAGGGGAATAAAAGGATACAGGAGGATGTGCAGCTTACCATTTGCATTTAAAAGCTCTTCTCTGAGATCTGGGTCGATCATCTGAAAAACGCAGCAAACAAAACAAAAACAAAAACAGCTGAGCAGAGATTACACGCAGGGCAGAGGTGATGGTGTGGATGTTCTGCTGAACAGCACCTGTTGTTTCAGTTTAAGGCTTTAAGCTAAAAAAAAAAAAAAAAAAAGGGAAGAAGAATTTCGGAGGGCGGAGAGCAATGAAGACGACCAGGAGCAGCTCTGCTCCCTGCAGAAGTGAAAACTTCCTGCAGGAAGTCAAACTGTGGGGTCCGTGGGGACATTAGAGCAACAACAGAAACTACAAATGAATATTGGACCGACATGTTCTAAAAAATAAAATAAAAAAATAAAAGTTTGCATGGAAACTTATCGTGGAGCTTCAAACAGCTCCACCTTCTAACCGTGAACTAACCTGGACTCCCGTCGTTAAAAAGTCTGCATGTTTTGGATCAGTGTGGCTGATCAGAAACATTAAATCTCCTTCTCCTCACCTTTGAGATGAGATTTCTGGTGACGATAGCCGAGCTTTTGTTTTTTTCCACTTCTGTCCACATTTTTTGGAGCGAGAGGTTCAAGCTGCAGAGAATCTCGCCGCTTTCTTCACCAACAGCTGCAGCTGCGATCTTCTACGCTTGTGTGGTGCTGCGTTCACGGACCTCCTTCAAGCTCGCTATTTACGCTGATTTTTCACGAACAGCAAGTCGTGGAGGCTTCCAGCTAAAATCTTTAGGCTTAGTGATAATACTAAACTTTGGGACATGAGCTCGGAAATCGTACATTCAAAATAACAAATGATGTCCATTATGATTAACGTCACCTCCAAGATTTTCATTTTTTTAAAATAATTTATAATTTATTATTATTTTAGAATCGGTGGTGATGGCAAAAGGGTCAGCTCTAAAAAAAAAAGCTGTTATGCTTCACATAGAAATAATTCCTATAACAGTAAGAAAAATAATAAAAACACAAAGAATGATCCACAAATTAATAATAATGATCGCATAAATTCAAAAGTAATGGAGTTATTTCCTAATAGAAATTAGAAGTTTTCTCTTGCATAAATTAGGTTTGACTGTTATTTAAACACATTGAAATATTCTGTTTACCAAACATATTTCTGTGTAGTAATTCAAACTTGATCGAACATTTTTTTCTACTCCCAAATAAGAATAATTAACCACTTTTGTCCAACATAGAAAATACCCTTTAAGAGCTCAAACATGTCACATTGGATAAATGGGGTACAACTTCCACACTGTACAAAAATTAAATTTTAACTCTTACAGACATGTTTTATTTGAAGTGAGCAACTGTGCACAGCAGTATAGTTTAATGCCAAGAAAATGTATGCATTGATGCAGTATTTGCTTTGAGGATGTTGGAGAAATTACAGAGAAAGCCAGAGGGAGCTGTGTTGTGTTTTTGTAAATCTAGAGAAAGCATATGACAGGGTGCTGAGAGGAGCTTTGGTATTATATAAGGGAATCTAGAGTTAAGTAACAAACTTAGTGTCAACAGAGACAAAATGACAGTTTATCTGATTTGAAACGTGAAGCTCACAAAAAGGTTTAATGCATACTGTTTAATCTGGACTGTTTGAGACAGCGGCCACTGAAGCGGACCTTACAGTATAAAACCAGAAAACAGTTTAAGACTAAATCAGAGATCTGGAAAACAATCAAGAAGAAAACAAGAAAAAAAACAAGAAACAAGAAACACTGGACACGCCTCATGTCAATGTTAATCAAAAGAAACGCATCGGATCAGCGTTTTAATGAAGTGTCCGCTGTGAGAAACATTTCCAGCTTTTCTCTCCGCCTTAAAAAAAAGAAAGAGACACAGCAAGTCTGCAGGTATTGCGCCAACGTCTACACTGTAAAAGCAACATCAGACCGCACGGACACACAGGCACTCAGATTCAACGCAGACCACGGCTGGATGATAGATGGCTAATGTACTGTAAATACGCGCGCACACTCCAGAGAGAAGAAACATCTAAAAACACAGAAGGCAGAGTTTCCTTTCAGACTCGTCAGAAATCCTTTTTTTCTCCCCCCCTACTCAACTCAATCGGTGCACGTTTTAAATAAAAGTCGGCGGTGGCGTAATGAAATAACAGGGGGATGTGCTATTTTAAAAAGATGTCAGGGGGTACAGCAGCACCAGAACCAGAGAAAGGTGGCGGCATGTTGGGGGGGATTCCACTTTTAAGAGGTATACAAGAGTCCTGGAATGCAGCTTTTTTTTTTTTGAGCAAGCAAAAATCTATTTAGGTCTTGTGTGTTTTGGATACCAGAATGATCAACATGCTCGGGAACTTTTCATTTATTTGACACCGAATCATCTACTTCTCGCCAGCTTTAAGTCTCACAACACAACACAATCAGCCAAAGCGGGAATGTCGAAGACTTTGTTTAACATCGGACAGAAAAAAAAAAGGCAGTTAAGCAACTAAATGTAGCAAATATGTTTAAAAATCCACGTAAAATTCTGCAAACGGTGTGATATCGCGTCTTCCGGAGGCCCACTGCCGTTAATAGTACACAAAGAGAGCCCCCTAGTGGACACACGAGGTTCTGGCTACAGGAAAACCAGTTCTGACATGTTTGGATATATGAGATTGTCAGTTGCTTGAAGCAAAAGCACGTGTGTGGTTAATACTCCGTCAATAAGTTTAAGAGATAAAGATGTCAAGTTTGGATTCAACCTGAATAACGTTAAATGGTTCGAAGACGCTCCGACGACACACCGGCAGGACTCGACGTCAAGCTAAAATATTCTCAGCTGGTCAGAAACACCACACAGATGTTCACCTTTTAGAAGGTTTTTTTTAAGCATGATTCAAAAAACCGACACTTCCTCCCGCTACACCCCCGGCAGTCCTTCAGCCCCCACCACACAGGAGTCCCTCTTGAAACTGGCCGCCCTTTCTCCTGCTCCCCGTGTGGGATCCGCACAGGGTCCTGGTGGAGAGCTCGCTGGTGGTGCATGATGGGGGTTGCAGGAAACGCAGAAAGCCAGAGAGACGTTTCCAACGAGGCGTCGGCGTCACATGATTTCGCAGCAGGAGTTCTGTTTCCGCGCCTGCAAACGTTAAGCACCCGGATTTATTGTCGCAGCGTCAACCGGCGCGAGTGCAGTTTAGTGGTTAGAGGCGAGTCGGCCATATTTACAGTCTTATAGAAGGCTTTGGACTGGTTTCCCAGGTGTTCGGACTTCGCCACCAGGTCGTCCAGTTTCTCTCCTCTTTCCAACAGACTCTCCATGGTGTTGTGCTGCAGGAGACGAAAGGGTTTCATCATGATTAAGAGCAGTTAATCAAAACTAACAGATGATAACAGAGCCACTGGTCAATCCCGTGGATGAAATTTAGATCATAAAATTCTATGAATAATAAAACATCTGCAACTACAACTAAAATGGGACATTAGTATGAGCTGTTGTCAAATTGTTTAATCCATTTTTTTTTTTTTTTTACATAGAAAAGCTGCATTTATTTGAATAAAGTGGCTCAACACTTGACTTGATCCACAACCTCCTATGGTATGTCACACAGCTTGAAAATATCTAGAGTTCCTCCATATGTTCAATTTCATATTTCCATACGTTTCCAGACTTAAATTTCTGAGGCGGTTTTATAAAAGTCTGAACAACAGAGAACAGAATGTTAGCCTTTCACTGCTTCCAAAACCCTAAAGAGCGGCAAAGGGCAATTTCCCTGCTTGTTTTCTCATCTGGACTAAGACAAATTGACTTTTTCAAGATCTATAGCTCTTGGACTTCGAACACAAAAAAAACAAAAACAAAAAACACATCTCAGCAGTTTTAGCAGGACAGACATTTTCCAGACTGCGTAGGACCTCTTCTGGCAACAGCAGACATTACAAGTAAACAACGTGACTGACCACCCTGATGTTTTATATTTATAACATAACTAGGGCTTCCCTCATTTTGGGTTCCACCAGAGTCCCTTAGAACCAAAACAAATCTTGTGTTGGCTACAAATATACACAAATATGTGTTCTCTGGTTTGTTAGGAATACAGTTATAAGTCTCAGTCCTCATCTTGCAAGAAAAAGTAAAAATCAATAAATAAATCTAATTTTCTTTAACCCAAAAACAGAGGCTGATTTTTTTCCTTCCATGATTCCAAATGTGAGTGACTTGCAAAAATGATGATTGTGATAAATTTTTAATCCTTAAAACATTAATTATGGTCCATTCCGTATGAGGTAACCGGTAGATATACAGTCTGAATCAACGTACCCTCCAAGATATCAAGAACAGCACTTTTGATGAAAGTCCTATGATAACCCGTTGCTACGTTTGTTGAGCTGTAATGCTCTTTACTTTTATTGATCGCCACCTAATTCAACAACTTCAGCTAAAAGATTTTGTATGTTTCTTATTTCATTTTTTTTTTATCTTAAAACTGTTTTGTAAAACTAAGTTATAGCTAGAATTATGAACAACTATAAATATGTCTCTCAAAATCATATTTACTTTGTTCTTAATGACTTTCTGCTGGTACAGCCTGAGTGTTTCCAATCCTCTGTCCTGATTATGCAACTGAGTTATCAATTTATCACAGTACAAAAACAAATGTCCAGGAAGGAAGTGGCAGTCTCTAATAAGCCTTATTATGGGAGCGTTTGCGATTCAGCAACTCAGTTTCCTTTGCTGGTAGTGTGAGGTTTACATATTCAACAATGACAAAAAAATAACTGAACATAATTCTAATGGCTAAATAAACTAAGGCATCAACATCTATTTCAAATTAATTTAGAAACACTGAAAGGTGGTTTACCAAGATGATCTTGGTCTCGTCCAGCTCCGCCTGTACTTTGGTCATGGCATCCGCCTCTCTTGGGTTCTAGGAAAAACGAAATTATAAAAGAACCAGCTGACAGGTTAAAGCTTCAATTACACGGGAATCTCTAACTCAATATGATTTTAACAGAGTTCCCAAACTAAAAGGAAATCCTACCTGGTACTTTGAAAGGTGAATGTCCAGACTTTTGTAGTTTATAGTGTCAGGATTACCAGATGGCCAGTCTATACTGTCCACTTGCCTTGAAAACTCCTCTAATACCTGCAGACCATATTACATCTTTTACAGACATACAATTCACAGCAAAAATGGTGAGCTTTGATTTTATACCCACCTTGTCGAGCAGAGTGAAACAGACCCTCTGTGGGTATTCGGTGTCTGAGATCACCACAGCGCTCAGGTTGTCGTTTCTCACATACACATGGCAAAGATACTCTGCAAAAATATGTGAAGAATTACAGTGCCGTCAAATACAGATACTGGGATTGATAGCCTCGGTTCTTACTCTTCAAGGAGTTCTCAAATTAATTAATCATATATAAATAAAGCTAAGGGTTTTGTCTAATTAGTTTTATATTGACTATAAAAGACAAAGATACAACTCATACACAACTGAGAAGGGAAAGAAAAACATTGAAGGAAATAAATGCATGATTAAGGAAGTAAATGGGGGAGATTATATGAAACAAGGGAATGTAAGAGATATAAAGGAATTTAGTTCATTGAAGAGGAAGAAAAAAAAAATCACAAAACAAGAAAACACATTGTGTTGATGTAGATGTTGAAAGAAATATTTGGAAATGAATTAGTTTAACAAGATATTTAAATATATTCTGTATTTACACTGTTGTTTTGTTCCTCCAAACAGAATGCCCATCAAGTCTTTGACTAAAAATGATTTAACAGTTTTTGCTGGGATAGGCTTTTTTAAATTAACCCGTCATTGTTTTAATTTGCGCTTTCAATAAGGGCTACATCATCTCACGCAGCAACACATTTTACATTAGCAGAAAGAGAATAAGCAATACAAGTTTGAAATGAAAAGAATATGTCAATTAAAATAAGGTAAGACAGATGAATTTAACCAGTAATCTGAGTCTCACCTTGCTCTTTGACAGAGGCACGGGTTCCGACAGATGTTCGCTCCACAATCAAGGCACTGGTGAAGGTCATGAACTCCTGAACACTAAACGCAGAAAAGATGATTTGGTTAAATCACGGAAAAACAGAACATTATTTCAGAAAGAAAGATTTACAGCTCATTTACAGAAAAGGCCTACACATACTCTGCAAGAACAGAGAATATTATTTTCTCTCCCAAGAACAAACGAACATCATTTTGTTCTCGACACCCTGGTTGGATCGTTTGTTCTCACCGTCATCTGGACAGAACATTGTTGCTGTGGGGTCCAGCAGCTGTTATATACCTGCTGCAGTACGGGGGACCTGTAATCCCCAGGACTTCAGCACTTGAGTTCTAGTTAAGTACGAAGAAAACTTTGTCCCTCTACTTTCCACCTCGAGTAAAAGAACATTTGTCTGTTCTGGCAGCAAATATTAACTAAAATCTTAGTACGGGACTTCATTGTCTCAGTGTGCAAATCTGCGTGAAGAGCCACCAGCTTTTCACTAATAGGGTGCAGATGATAGGGCAAACTTTTAAAAGTGGGAAACCATGGAGCATAGCCACATTAGGCAGCTATAAAGCTAGCGTTTCCCTTTCTGTCTGCTGGAAACAAAAACAAAATAAAAAAATCCACCTTCCTGAGTCCATCACTGAAAACTGATCTCTGCTTTATTCTGGGAAAGCACATCTTTACTGATAAATCACCAGGAATGGATCAAATGAAGAGGATCCCAAATGGAACAAAAACACTGAATGAAGTTGTGCTCAAAATGATTCTAAACTCTGGCAGATTTAGATTTAAAGAGATTTTCATTCAATCAAGAAGTAGGAAAGAAGAGAGGCAGGTTTTAAAATATAAAGATACACAGCAGAAACATAAATAATAGATAAATAAGAGAAAGATGGAGAAAGACAGATGCCGGCTGCTCATATAAAGCTTCGTTCTGGGATATTAATGGAACGTTAAGTGGAAGGAAAACACAACCCCTCTCCTCCAGAATAATAAATCCTAGGGGAAAAACCTGAAAGCTATCGTATGTTTCTTACTTTGAGTTGCGGGGTCAAAGTAAGATCTTAATTGGTGAGCATGCTACTGGCCAAGCCTTTCCATTCACACACACCTACATACATGACACCGCCGCAGAATCGATGCCTGGGGGTTGGTTTGTTTTTGCCCGATCCGCAACACCGACGGGGCGGGGAAGGCGTGTTAGGCTCATCTCTCCTACTACGTCGGGACAGCGGCAGGACTGGGTAAATACCTCGTGTTGCGCTAAACTATTTTTACTACACGATGCACTGAAATCAGAGACATTTCCGGAGGCAGCTCATCCAAAATGGGGACTGTGCCTGCAAATCTGGGATGTCTGGTCACCGTACTCCAACGCTCCGCTGCTCAGACGGTGGCCTTTTACAGGCAGGGAGGGTCTAAGCCCAGAGTGGCGCGTACACACATGGGCGGCTGGCCCGGCTGTGTAAACAAGAGACTGGAGAACACAGAGATGCTGTGTGATGTCATACCATACCGCATCTAAAACATTACTTTAGGCTCTTCACATTACTATTTTATTGTTTTTTATATCTAAAATAGTTAAGTTTCATTTACTTGAAGACAAGTGGAATTATGTTAAAATATTTTTAAGTACCCATACATACATAACTGACTTGAGCAACCAACGTAGAAAGGCGACCTGTTTTCTAATCAGACCGTTTTTGAGCAAAGCAACAAAGCCGACTGCTCCTGAACAGGCGCTTTAATATTCAGCTCTGACATCAACACGGCCTCAGCAGTGCACAACAGACCGGATCACATTTGATACCTGAGCCAATGCCTAAATAGCAAGCACAATGCCCACTTTTCATCCAGAAAGTGTTTTTTGGTCATATTTTAGAATTTAACAAATAAATGCACCTTGCGAAACAACTTAACAGAACATTTCCTGTTGCAGCTTTTGATTGTGAAATGCGAATAGAGGGCCATTACAAGTCAGAAATTAACTGATATCTACTCCAACTACTACAAAAGGCACAACATCAAATTTTAATATTTATAAATTCAGGGCATTTTTTTTGTGATCTTGGGGTTATATTATTTTACAGGTTCTTAAAACCTAGATAAAAAGACCACAGAGTAATTTAAATGTTCTATTAAACACTGTTTTTCCAGATGAAATCGTTTGTTCTGACATACAAGATTTATTTAAAAGATGCGAGGACACCTACTTATTTAAAAACCCTCCTTAAGAAGGAGTTTCCACACATTTCAGTTGATCGTATGAAGCTAGGGTGACCAGGCTGGATTTTCATTGCCCTGTTAGGCGTCCGGTGCAACATCAAGCCGGACGCACATTTGTCCTCCTTTTTGAGGCACTAGGGTTGAAGAGCGGGTTTTTTTCATCTTTGCTGGGCTGCAGCACAATATCCAACCACAGACTATAAAAAAAATGCATCCAACACAGTAACATATCTGGTCTAACAAATGTTTGGCTCAGAGCGGTCCCGGTGTCAGATGAATATCTTCTTGTCAATGGCTAAAAAAAAAAACTAATAAAGGCTCCACGTGCTGCTACGTCATACGACATTGACAGAAAGTTTAGCATCATGCCAAAATGCAAAACCTGTTGATGTAAGCGGTCAGAGGAAAAGCTGCAACTGAACGTCATGCGGGTACGGATAAACATAAAAGTAATAAACGTGCGGCAGGTAAAGGGATGTAGCTGCTACGGAGGGTGAATGTGGAGTTTTCCTTATAGACAGGTCTGCTGCGCACACACAGGCACTGAACACAAGTCCCCAAAAGACTGAAGCACTTTAGAGTGTATTATACTATACTTTTTGAGCAGTTGAATGTATTATTTTTTTGTTAAACAATCTCTTGTTGTTTTCATAGCAGGTTATTTAGACTTTTTAAAGCATTTTTTATTAAATTTGTTACCCGTTAACTGTTCTCCCACATTTAAGCCCACACATGTTCTGCTTTGTGGCTACTCTGCGCTTAAAAAGATTCATCTCAGTGGTCACTTTTTGAACCATACCATCGCCATCTAATGTAGAACAGATTATTACTGGATCAATGTGTGCTTCTGTGCTTTTTTTTTGTCTCTCTTATTGTGTCTCTGCTCTGTCTTCTCTAACCCCCAGTCGGTCGAGGCAGATGACCGTTCATACTGAGCCTGGTCCTGCTGGAGGTTTTTCCTTCCCGTTAAAGGGGAGTTTTCCTCTCCACTGTCGCTTCATGCTTGCTCAGCATGCAGGATTGCTACAAAGCCATGGACAATGCAGATAACTCTCCCTGTGGCTCCACGCTCCTTCAGGAGTGAATGCTGCTTGTTTAGACTTGATGCAATCTGCTGGGTTTCCTTAGATAGGATTTTTTTTAACCAATCCGTATAATCTGAATTTGACTTTGGGAAGTGCCTTGAGATGACATGTTTCATGAATCGGCGCTGTATAAATAAAATTGAATTGAACACCATAATGTATTGAATACCGTGAACCATTTAATTAATATTTTTTCCTATTCAGCTACACAAACACCTTTAAACCACTCAAAAAAATTGTACTATAAATGAGAGTCCTATGTACACCGCAGTGATTTACTGATATGCAACATATGCTCCTTTTTTGCTGTTATGGGATATGGTCACCCCTCTGGGAGTCAGTGTGGCTCACCTGGAGCGCTGAAAGAAGCTGAAGGAGGACAGGTCATAGGCCGATTTGAGCAGGTTGGCTTTGGTCGCTCCTTTGTAGTGGACGCTGAGGCTGTAGAGCTTCATGGCGCCGCCGGGATCCGCTCTGGATGAGGAGTCACAGCCGGCTGGTCTACACACGACACAAGCAGAATCACATGAGAGCGTTTTATCCATTAGCCAGCTCAGCCACAGGAGTCAAACCACAAGCGAAAGTAGCCTCGGCGCTGACAGCTGGGAGGGAGTTCCCGTCTGCCGGCTTTACCGAGACGACCGACGACGACTCGGGCAGACTTATATCAACCTACGTTTAACGTCGTTTGACTTCGTACACGCGTTGAATTTAAATGCCCGTTGAACTACTAGCTAGCCACAGCTGCTATTTGTTGTGAGGCCCGAGCTAACTTACCAGATTAAACAGCAGCAAAATCCTCTAAATTCCCGTCAAAAACAACCCAGCCGACGGAGGCAGCATCAACAAAAAAACTCTCGGATTGGTAGAACAACGAAACCGCCACCGAGTAACAACGAAATAATTATTATTATTTTGTCTCAACAGTCAAATTAGAAGTTGAGTTGTCAAGACACTCCTATCACATAGTTGACTCGGTGGAAACAAACGCGTCGCAGGTTCTTCTTCCCCTTTGAGTTCAGGAGCACAATTCCAGATGAGAGCGCCCCCTGCCGGTTTGGAGTACACGAAAAAGCCCAAATTTAACAGAAAAATGTATTTATTTCTTTGCAAAATTGACAAACCTGACAAAACTATAACTGTAGTTCTTCCTCTGTGTTGATGTTGTAATTGAATCATTGAATCAGTGGAAACTCATTCGTCATTTTAATTTCCAAGTGAAAGCAAAATCTCATTTCCCTGTTTTACGAATCTTTCTTTCTTTATGGGTTGGTGCCAGTCTCCAGATGTCCTTTTACGCTAAAAACACTACAAAAACACTACATAAAACTATACAATTACTTTTACAATTAATAAAACTACTCATGATTCCGCCATAAATACATATATAATACATATATAAATTTAAAAATGTTTCACATAAAATAATTTTGCCATGTTAGAACATAAAGGGTTAGGTATAAAGGTATAAAAACACATGTCCCACATACAGATTTAATTATTTTGATCCATCTAAAAATATCTACAAGTAGCTGTAAAAATTTGTCTTTTGTTACTGTTTTACAAGTCTATTTATTCTAAGGATTTTCCCTTTTTTCCTCCTCCATAATGAAAAGTCAATATTATTTTTTGGAAAACAGCTATGTTAGAGTAGACTAAGTGCAATTGTCTTCAAACAAGTGTATTATTTTTGTTCTTTTCTTTGAAGACAAACATCAGTTCCCACCTCGACGTTATGATATTGCACTGCCATCTTCTGGCTTCAGTTGGCATTTCTTGTCAATTCCATGTAGTTTTACATGATTATGAGACTTTTACCTGTGTACCCGTGGTAAATTAGTTGAAATATTTGCACTGATATTTAAAATTGGACAAGGAAATAGATAATAAATGCAGTTCTGTTATACGTTTCCCCACTAAGTTCTAAACTTTGTTTTCTGTGCATGTGCATTCATCTCTCTGTATTAGTCTTATAATCTTCAATATATAAATAGTGAGTAAAATGCTTGCAGTAATCTTAACAGTAATGTTCCTTTTACAATGGGTCTTTAAAATAGGCATTGAGAAGATTTAATATTTTTTAATGTTTTCGCTCATCCTGTATATCTTTTTATTTTGCCATTGATTCTTTCTTTGACTTTCTTGAAAACTTCAAAAACAGCTTTGCATGTCCTTTTGTCGACCTTCCAGAATACGTTTTACCAATTTTCTTTGGCTGTTCCTGTATAAATTTCCTGTCATGGGGAATGCTTTTTCATATGTTAGGCCTCTGAACCTAAGCCTTGAATCATTCAGACATGAAATGTCTTTTGAGCTCAAGGGACACACTAAACCAATTTTAGATGCTTTACTAGCAGCTTGTAACACATGCACAGTTTGATCAAATGTATGTGTCTGAATATTAAAAAGAAAAGCAAAGATAGATAGATCCTCATTTTTGGGGAAATCGTGCACATACTTTTATAGTCAGGTACAAGGAGTGAGCCAAAAATAAGTCAGAAAGTACCCAAAGTCCATTGTTGAAAGACCTTCAAACATCTGGACAGTTGTTGATCAAGACCACACCACATTAAAAGACTTAAAGAAAATGTTGCTCTTTGGATGCCAAATGAAAACAAAATGAAGCTCTCTTAAAACATTTGCACAACACCATACAGAATAACATATTAATTGATTATATACTTAGATGATTGTTTTAATTTACTATTATTGACTGATTTTGTACAATTAATGTATTGCTGTTGAGCTAAGACAGATTTTAAATTTTTTTGCTAGTGAACCAGCTGTTTCTTCGACCAAAACACGGTCCGCCTCAATTGATGTCGCCTCTGGTAATTTTGCTCCATTTAACAATTCCCTCCTGGCCACTTAACTCGGGGTAAGTAAGTGTTTTCCATGTCACAAGTGTGCCTGTCAGTGATTTCCCGGGCAACACAAAGTGGAAATTGCTAAACCTTTGGGTGCATCTGTTGGACCAGCCACACCAGGAGGAAGAAAAGATGTGTTTCCAAGAACTGGCTCTGGTTTTGTTAAGAAACTGAAGCGTCGCGATTAGCAAGGAGTCCAGCCATGAATGGGAGGTTTGCTAGTTATCTTATTTTATTGTCCATATACATTTATTTTCTTCATCGAGCCTCTACTATCTATGGAATAAAAGGTCTGGTTTTTACTTATCTTTTTTAACTGATGGCTATGGCACTTTCTGTACGTGTATATTAACTGGAAAAAGAATGAAGAAAGAAGAATAGTACTATTTTTGTGAAATGCAGCCTGGTTGCAAGGATGAAGACACATCGGCATTCTTGTCCTTATTTACTTGAACAGATTTTTATAAACGTCTGATATCTTCAATAGGGGAAGCTTGTGCTTTTGAAAGCAAATCCTTAGATTTTTCCATAAAGCATCTGCAAAAATGGGGAAGAATACATGAGCTTTTTTCCCCCCCACCTGCTTTCCAAGTGATTTTATGAGTCTGAAAATACAGCAGAAATGTAAATGTTTTAAACATAAACTGGACCTATAGGCTGCGTAATGGTTGGACCGCATCCCAGTAAAGGATAAGAGCTTTTTTTTTCTATTTACATTTTATTCACGGACGCCACGGCAAAGCAGAACGTCAAGCAGAAGTTTGGAAAAGTTCAACCTGCAACGACAGATCCCTGATGGTTCGCAGGACGGTCAGGATTTAACCCTCGTTGTGAAGCGATGGATAAGGTAACAGTCAAAGTATTAAGCCAGGACAGACTCGCATGGTCAGAAAATAAGTTGTAACTGAAACCAAGGAGCCTAATTTAAATTGTGCTGCTAAAGATATAAGACATCGGTTTTCAATGAAAGTTGGAGACAATGATGTCTGCAACATCATTAAAAAACAAGAGAACTAAGATTACACTTTAACAAATAATGGCATATATAATACCTCATACAACCTTTATTAGACAGAGGTTAGTAGCATGACAGGTTACATAAGAAAGATCCTATCAGAGAGGCCAAGCCTTTAGGACCTACAGATGTGAGAGGGTGCATGAGTGTGAGCAAATAATTAAACAGTTCTCAAGGTAATGCTGCAATACGTTTGGGTATTTCATCATTCAAATGAATCCAAATGAATTGGGTCCTCAGATAGCACTCCAAGAATCAGCAGCTATAGCTGCACTTTGATTGAGGAAGCTAACAAAAAAAAACCCTGCCCAAATTCAAGGGAAATTCACTTACCTCAACAACTATCTTCACTCCTTGTAAAACATTTAGAAACCAATAAATTACATACATTTTTTGTTGCAGTGACATAATTTTGCACTGACCTTTAAGACCACGTAATACATTTGTGTACATTTCATCCGTCCGTCCGTCCGTTGTCTTCCGCTTATCCGGGGTCGGGTCGCGGGGGCAGCAGCTTCAGTAGGGAGGCCCAGACGTCCCTCTCCCCGGCCACTTGGGCCAGCTCCTCCGGGGGAATCCCAAGGCGTTCCCAGGCCAGCCGAGAGACATAGTCCCTCCAGCGACATTTCTGTACATTTCATTTAGTGTGGAAAATAAATGTAAGAAGTAGCTGTTTTTATATCACTAGAGCCACAGTTATTGACAACCCCAACAGTTGCTGTAAACTAAACATAATCAGAGCATTTTTGCATGTTGTACTCTACTTATATAAGTTGATCAGACTTTTGTGAGATCCATGATATCCTGTGTCTCTGGGGAACACATGCTTAAGACTGGGAAAAAATATTTTTTGGAGGAACTCAAGTCACTCAGCAGACATACTATATGTGTTCACTTCATCCATCCCTTGTCTATACGTGTTTAATCCTTCTGGGTTGCAGGGGGCTGGTGCCTGTCTCCGATTGTCAATGGGCCAGGGGCGGGTTACGCTCTGGGCAGGTCACCAGTCCATCACATGGCAACCCAGTGACACAGGACAACCAACCAGCCACAAACTAATTGAAGAGCTAAGTGCAATTTGATTCATTAATAATTCATTTATCCCAATGGGAAATTAGAAGTTAAAACAATTATGTTGTTTCAAGTGAAATATTGCGAAAACCCATTTTACATACTGTAGTTTACAAGGACATGACTTTAACTACTAAACTTCTCACTGATCAACCGCTGAACACACAGTATATAGGGAAATTCTGATAAGAAATATGGCAACCGAGATCAGAGCTTTCACTATAAGTCATATTTCCATAGTTTTTTTTTTTTCATCGATGCAAACCAGTTCATTATTTGGAAGCAGGACAAACACAATTCAGAGGGTGCGTGGAGACAATGCCAAAAACAATCTTACAGAGAGGACTGTCTGTCTCATCAGGATCTTTTCTCGGTGTAACGTTTCCTCACTCTCCGATGACGTAATCAGCAGACACCTTGTATCAAACCCTGATATGCATAATACTCACAATTTTAGTCTTTCTTTCATGGATGTCATCTTTGCCCTGGTTTTGTTGCTGATTTTTGTCAGAGACAGCTGGAGAGCCATCAGGCAGGTCTCTGTTCAAACAGCCGGAGCGGGTTAAATTAAACGGATAATCAGCTATCGACAAGCACTTGGCACATGTTCAACTCTTTTCAGTAAAGGGTTGCAACACAAACTGGGTACATTTTGTGTCTGATTGCTGTACGGTCTTACTGGGTTTTTTTCAAATTACCTCATTTTAAATAGCTCGCTGCTTTGCTGTAATTCAGGGAAACCTGACTCTTCTGAAGTTTAAAGTCTCTTAGATAGAAATAACATTTGTCTTTACTTGATTGGCAAAATTCAAGTAGAATTTCAAATAATAATGATGCAATTCTCGTACAAAATAAACAACAAGATTAATCAAATGGGTATTCTGAGTCCAGGGTTTTGCTCTATGCCAAACCTCGTGCAAGTAAAAATAATTTCAGTCTGTGTAACCTGTTAAAGATTAGGCCATTGTTTGAAAAAACCAACAGATCAAATCTAAAATTTTAAAATTGACTGAAAGATTTTATCTGAAAAATGTATTTTACATCTGTTTAAACAAGCAACACATCTGAAATAAAACCTATTATTAAGGTAAAGGTAAGAGCTTTGACTTATAATGTAAATTACTCTCTTTGTTTTCAACACATCTTTTTTTAGGATACTTTTGTGATTTCAAATGAAAATGGTGTAAGGTCTAAAATCCAGATGTTGTAATATGCAACACTAGAACACAGAGTTATTGAAACAATATGTTTTCCTGAACAATACTCCTTCATAAAGAATTTAATCATTTCAAAGTCTTAAATAAGTTTTGGGTAATTTTGCAAGACAAAACCTATGTTGAAATAATTTATTAATTTATTATCCTCCTCGAAAAAGCTGATGTATAGAAATTCTCAGCCAGGCAGTTTAATCTACATTTGTGGTACATCTCAAAAGCTACATTCCTAACACAGACATCCAACAGTAAGGCTCTCGGGGTCAGAGGTTTGCTTTACTTTACTTTTTTTAGCCCTAACCTCAGTTAGAGTTATAAAAAGCTCTGACCTGTCGTCTGTTAAACTACCTGATCTGATAACAGGAGGCCTTCACCCTTATCACGCTACTGTTAGCTCTGGAGGTCACTCACTCCTCTCTGGGCCTAATTTTAGGTCTGTTTCTAATTTTAAAAATGCTAACGTGGAACTCTCTGACCCACTATAGAATTGCACAATATACTTCTGAATGAAAAAAGGGAGGTTTTATAACAGTTTTTACTGGGATTTATTTTTATTTGTACTGTAAAATAGACTTTATCTTGGCAAAAGCCAAAATGACATGAGATTGCTTCAAGCACATAAATAAAGGGGATCAATACAATGAATGAATTTTTGCATCATAATTTATGAAAAAGACATAAATAAGAAATTGCACTGAGAAATCTAAGGAACAACAGGTTTTGTAATATTTACTGTAATTTATGTGAAATAATGAAACTTCCAAATGAACATTGAGTATATCATTGTATTGCATTGTTTTTAAATCTTCTCTTAAAACACATAATTTCTTCTAGGCTTTTAACCCAGCTTGAGAAGTTGTTTTTTTATCATATATTTTTATTTTATTAGTTTTACTATTGTGATGTTTTATCAATTAGTAACAGTTTTATTGTAATTCTGCTTGGTAGAGCAGAACTTTTATTAGTTTTTATTGGTGTACAGCACTTTGGTCAACTATGTCGTTGTTAAAGTGTTTTATAAATAAAGTTACATTTTATTGTATTTTTTACACTGTCAAAAACAAAATTCTAAATTTCAATCTGAAATCAGCTGAATTTCTAATTATAAATCATCCAGTCATAGTTATGTAATTAATATTAAACCAGCCTCACAATACAAGTTTATAAGATCTCTCCAGTTTATTTACTTTGATCCACATAAATTATCTAAGTATTTGTATTCAGTACTACTTGAGCTTTTTGAGGCAACAAATAGTTGTGCAATGTATTAACATTTATTGTCAAGCTGCAATTACATTGTTACAAAAGCCCGTCGAGTTAAAATTAGCTTCTGTACACAGACCTTGGACCCAGTGTTTGAAATCAGGCCACCCACAGAATTTACAAACCTCATCTCATCTTTGAACCGATGTAGGCGTGTGTATGTTTAAACCTTCATCACCAGATGCAATATTGCTGAGGAAAGGGGGAGGGCGGTTCTACACATCCAGCCCACTTCACCTGGGCATAAAAGCGGCCGGGGATCTCAGTGACACTCATACTGGATCCAAGCACTCACACAGGGTGGAAACACACTCTCTCTTCTTAGAAAACACACCCGAGCTCGTTTTCACTCGAAACCTCCAAGATGCCGTGCATCAGCAGTCATCTCGACCAGTTGGTGAAGCTGCCTGCCAGCTACAGTGATGTGATTGAAAAGATCTGCACGGTAAGATTTGCTTTCGGTCTGCAACTTGGAAAAGAAACTGTACTGAAGATGCTGCTGCCAGTACCAGAACACCGTTAAAGAGACAAAAAAGATCATATTTTGAAATGATGTAGACATAGCCCTCATGTATAATTTAACATAATTGACTCTTTTCTTACTTTCCTCAGAACCATTGTTCTTAACCTCTCCTGAAATGTATATTGATTTCTTAATGGTTTTTTTTTTAAAATATTGCCACCACAAGTTTCCTGACTGGGAAACTTCTGTCTCAGCCCCTTAGCTAATTAATTTGAACCTATGACTCTTTTTTACCATCTTAACTCAACAGCTTCCCTAGGGGATCCCATTCTTCCTCAATTTTTAAGGAGGTCTTTCTAAGTATTGGACAGTCTCGTCTTACAATTATAAATTATACTTTGTCCTCCGGTTTGGTCCCTGCTAATCTTAAACACACTGTACCTCTTCTTAATATAGCTGGTTTGGGTAACACTGTGTTAGCTAATGATGGACCTTCTTGTTTGTTTAAAACGTTTTAGAAAATATTGTATTTTGTCAACTACAGTCGTTCACGGATGACAAGGTCATTCTGGAAAATGTTCAGCCCGGTTTTAAAGCCTACCATAGTTCCAATTCAGCGTCAAGAGTCATTAATGATATTTTTTGCCTTGAGATTCTGCTAACAATACTGTTTTGGTTCTGCTTGACCTAACTACTGACATTGACATTGTGGACCACAGAAACAATACAACCACCGTGGCTGTATTGTTTCTGACCTTAAACAGCTCATTCCTATGTTTAAATCAATTAGTGGAAATTCAAAACTAAACATTTGATTGGTTTAGCTCTTATCTGGCTGCCTGTATTTCCTATGTCAACATTTTTGCCTGAGAACAATTCTGCACTCCTCTGTCATATGGGGCTCCACAGGTACCATTTCTTGGGCCACTGATGTGTTCCCTGTATATCATGCTTCTAGACTCCATATTTGGCTCGCCCTACACAACTGAAATTGTAATGAATAGACAGCTACATTAGAGCAGTTGTAAAGTCCTGTTTTTAGCATTAATGGCAGTAGTGAAATCCTTTTTTTCTGTTCAGGCAACTCTTCGAAACAGTGGTCCACACTTTTATTTGGTCCTGCTTAGATTGCTGTAAAGGACTTCATGTTGGAGTGAGTCAGACCTTGCTCTCTCTCGTCTGCAGCCTGTTCAAAATGCTGTTGCACGTCTTTTATTGCCTACTTAAAACTGATAACATCACTCCATACTGTTGTTATGGTATAGTAGGGTAACGGAGATGTAAAGATTTTTCCCAGCTGCCTCTGATCCGTTCTGCTATTCTCTGACTGCAGGTGGAACACATCCTGTCCGAGTTCAGGTTGAACAAAGAAGAGCTGGAAGAAGTTATGAAGAGGATGCAGCACGAAATGAACCGAGGACTTCGCTTAGAGTCCCACGAAGAGGCCAGTGTGAAAATGCTTCCAACCTATGTCTGTTCCACCCCAGAGGGATCAGGTAGGAAATTTTTTTTTTTTTATAAAGACAGAAAAATAATCCTTTGATGTATAAAAACAAAATAAGTGAACGGTCACCTGTCAGATTCAAATGTAAAATTAGAACTTGTTTTCTTGTTTGGTGGGGCAGAGGTGGGAGATTTCTTGGCTCTGGACCTTGGAGGGACGAACTTTCGTGTAATGCTTGTGAAAGTAGGTGAAGATGAAGAGGGGAGCTTCAAGGTGGAGACGAAGAACCAAATGTATTCGATTCCTGAAGATGCCATGACAGGGACTGCTGAAATGGTCAGTGACAACTACTGTTTACCTTGTTTTTACACCACCAGTCATTTCGTAGTTCTCTTCTTGCATATACTCAAAACACTTAAACTTGGTTTGAAATCTCTGAAAACTGAACCAGCTCAAAAGGTTTTGCTCTAATGTCCTTTATTTTCCTCTTTCTACAGCTGTTTGACTACATAGCAGAGTGCATGTCTGACTTTTTGGACAAACACCACATTAAGCACAAGAAGCTTCCCCTGGGTTTCACCTTTTCTTTCCCTGTTCGACATGAGGACCTTGATAAGGTACAGTACTGTTATACTTGTTAGATAGGAAACAAAAGCATCCCTCTGTTTTAGAAAAGTTCTTACAACTAAGGGTACTTTTTTTTCAAACAGGGAATCTTGCTTAACTGGACCAAAGGTTTCAAGGCCTCTGGGGCAGAAGGGAACAATATTGTTGGTCTGCTCAGAGATGCAATCAAGAGACGAGGGGTGAGTTAATGTATATTTGTCATATAGGTTTCTCTGTCTGAAGAATGTTATCATCTGCATACAGGGAGAACATTCTAATATGTTATAATCTCATTTTATCGTGCAGGAGTTTGAGATGGATGTAGTCGCCATGGTGAATGACACAGTAGCTACCATGGTCTCCTGCTACTATGAGGACCGAAGCTGTGAAGTTGGGATGATTGTCGGTAAGAAGCCTTAAACGCGTGCAAGCATTCAAGTTCTCCATGGCTTGGATCAGCTATTAAAAATGAAGGTTTATCTAAAAAAAAAGAAAAGTAGACAATACGTTTTGGTCAATAGTATTTAAAAAAAAAATGTTGAACAATCTTCAACGCCAATGTTTTATTATTTACTTTTAGATATTCATATCATTGCTCTTGCACCATTAATAGACACAATGTGTAAATGTTTCATGTCTGGTTAGATTGAAAAAGAGAAAAATAACAAAAAAAGTTTGAGTCTCATCCAAGAAGAGCAAGAGTTGGCAACCCTGATACAGAATCATGGCTGAAACCGGCAGGAGCTAATGGTTTTGTGTTTTTCCTTAAGGCACTGGCTGTAATGCTTGTTACATGGAAGAGATGAGGACAGTGGAGCTGGTGGAAGGGGAAGAGGGCAGGATGTGTGTGAACACGGAGTGGGGAGCGTTTGGAGACAGAGGCGAGCTGGAGGAGTTCAGGCTCGAGTACGACAGAGTGGTGGACGAGGCCTCAATCAACCCCGGACACCAGCTGTGAGTAAACGAGATGCATTAATTTTAAACATTCAGCACCGTCACACTCGCACACAGACACGTTTCAACCGAGCTCTGCAACCTTCCTACTTTGTTGGCTGAATTTAATCAGGACAAGGGTCAAGACAACTCATGCACCCCAAGCCACCACCCCCCACCCCCTTCTATCTCGTGGTGTTTTTATGAATTACTCATCCATCTATGGCAGTACTCACCTGACTCTAAACTGTAGTCTCAGTGAAGTTGCCAAGCTACCAGCTGTTTTCCTCAGGATGTTAGCAAATGGACAGAGCTTTCATACGTCAGTGGTTGGGCAGTCGGCAGGTGGAGATGCCAGATTAATGACCCCTTTCGGCTCCCTGCCGTATCACCTGCGATCCTAATGGTTGTTTACCTTTTATACTGGCTGCTGGGTCCAGCCTTAGCCTTGATGTCTCCTTTCCTGTCCAGTTGTCCTCTGCCTCCCAACCTTCATACTGGAAAATACGTTTATTGTGTGTTTATTGTTTTCTTTTCACTCTCTTTTTTATCAACTATTGTCCCTCTTGTCTTATCGCCAAATTCAGGTATGAGAAGGTGATCAGTGGGAAGTACATGGGGGAGCTGGTGAGGCTCGTCCTGATGAAGCTGGTGAACGAGAACCTGCTGTTCAATGGCGAAGCCTCAGAGCAGCTGATGACACGAGGAAGCTTCGAGACGTGCTTTGTTTCGCAGGTGGAAAGGTAAGCATGAGCAACGAGTGATGGAAAAAACATTTCACTGATATCGGCCATAAAATCCAGACGAGCAGAGTGATATTAAACAGTCACTAGGCTACAGATGCTTTAAAGCAGATAAAAAAAGAAACTTTAGTGCTGAGGACATGAGACTGGGAAACAGTGTTTACATGGGAAGCCATGTGTGTTTTACTGCAGTTGTTATTTACTGCCGTGACACAGAGAGCTTGGACGGGAGGAGTTTGATTAGCACTAAAATGTTAAGTAGAGGCAGCTCAAAGCTGTACAAGGCCCTGAACAGAATTGGATTTATATCACCAAAATGAGAAAAGAAAACAGCTATTATCAGGCAAAAAGAAAAGAAAAAAGTATAGTAAAAGTATAATAAAACTATAATTTAAGGCCCCACACCACAGAAAGTTACATTATTTACACAATAACCAAGTGTTCCTGAATTACATTTACTCAAATATTATTATTATTTGACCGTTTACAAAATTCAAAATTTTTCCACAATGATATGTATTTGTTACAAGGGCCAAAAGACCTAGTTAAATAAACAAATAATCAATTAATAAACATATTTGTTTGTAATTATTTAGATAAAATTGGACACAAGTACCTTAAACTAATAAAATAATGTATATTCCACAGTTTCAGTCATTTATGAAACACATGAATTAGAGAAAAACGTGGACTAAATAATTAACATTAATTTTTTTTTGTATGTTAAAGGCAATTAAGAACTTCAGGGTTCTTCTGTCCAACTTACCCCTTAAAGTCAGTGGGTAGGCCTATAAGGGTCTTAAGCAAATTGATTGGTTTGCAGCAAGACTGCATGTGACATAACCCATCAAATGTGACGATTTATTGGAAAAGCCACAAAGACAGTGTACATTTTTTCATGGTACACTGTAGCACACAAAATATGGAAATAAACCAGACTGAAATAATTTTATATGATTTAATCATATAATGAAGTTCTAATTAATGGGGTTAACATTCTATTATTTAACAGTGTGTTAAATACATTATTGTCACATTATTATAAATATTTGTAGATTTATTTGATTTATTTAATGTGTCTACTACAGTTTGTTATTGAAAACATAAAAATAACTGTATATTTGGCAAGTTATTTAACGAATGTTAATATATTTCTGCAAGTTGAAGTATTTTAGAGCATTAAAAGATGGATTGTATAAATAACAATCCTAATTGATATACCTATAACTATTCCTATTTGCTTCTAAAACACTGAAATATTCAGCAACAACATATTCAATCTAAAAATAAAATACATATAACATTTTGAGTGTCAGTGATCACAAGTTTTGTTTGATATGATTACCACTATTGTTTGACCGGTGTAACAATTACATTTGTGAAGCTAGATTTTTGTAACAATCCCCTCTTGGGGGCCCGTTGTTTGTTTGTGTGGCTCTGGTGTTAAGTTCCGCAAAAAACTGTTGAAAATGTATTTTGTAGAACTGGTTTGTAAAATGTGACTTTTTTTGGCCATTTTTCTAGTGACTCTGGGGACAGAAAGCAGATCTACAATATCCTCTCTTCGCTGGGTGTTCTTCCCTCTGAGCTGGACTGCGACATCGTGCGGCTGGTCTGTGAGAGCGTCTCCACTCGCTCTGCGCATATGTGCGGCGCTGGCCTGGCCGGGGTCATCAACCTGATGCGGGAGCGCCGCGGCCAGGACACCCTCAAGATCACTGTCGGGGTCGACGGATCTGTCTACAAGCTGCACCCATAGTAAGTGTACATATATGAGAGAGTACCAATACGAGTGCAAGTATCTGTGCACAAAGGGAAAACTTAACTTTTATGCTTTTTTTGGCGGGGGAATTATGAGTTCATCACAGATGTAGACTGCCTAATCCTGACAGATGTGCTTCTGTTTTGCAGTTTCCGTGACCGGTTCCACCAGGTCGTCAGGGAGCTCACTCCTCACTCTGAGATAACCTTCCTGCAGTCGGAGGAGGGCAGCGGGCGTGGAGCGGCTCTTATCTCAGCAGTGGCTTGTAAGATGGCATCATGCATCTAAAGAGAGCCGTGCACTGAAGGACAGTCGAGAAAGCTCTGAGTCTGGATGTTGGAGAAGTCCTTTCCGAAGATCTGCTGCAGAGAAATGCAGAACAGGGCGCTTGCGACTCACAGATTGGAGGACAAGAAGGGCTTTTAGCATCTTGTAAATACAGACTGTGCATAGTATCATACCAACCTGTAGCGGTTGAATTGTTTCTGACTTTTAACAGCTTGTTTATTGCTGTATTTGTAACTTTAAACGACACAAAAAAAGCTCATGTGAAATAAATGCACTGGTTGTTTGGACTGATGTGCATTTCAAGACTGGAGCAAGCAGATTCATGTACAACTCAAATACTTTGTAAAAGCTGTTGTCGATCAGCACTTAATCAAATTCATTGTTCTCGTTTGTTATTCTTTTTGTAAGCATTGAATTGTTTCTTTGGTATCGTTTATTTAACATTTTATGTTTACAACCTATTAACTTTGTCAGCTCGTACTGTGTACTTTCCCCCCCCCCCCCCCTCATGTGCATGGTGAAATGTACTTATACCTAACTGTAAATAAAACCTCTCAAACATCACACTTTGCATTTTATGGTCTTATTCCAGTGCTATAGCTATTCTAGTGAGATGTCTTCTGAGCATTAAGTGGTTGACAACCAAACCTGTTGTCCAGGAGATTAACTGCAGCACTGATCCAAGTGTATTTCCAACGTTGGTGGCAAACAGTAGCAGTGGATCGAGTCTCCAATGGTGAAGTCTGCTTGCTCTAGAAATGTGAAGATTATTGGAGTACTCAATCAAAGGAAGATGACTGCTCCTGTTGAATGATTTCTGAGGCTGAGGCATCATAATGCTGCTCCCTGCTCCGTTTATCCATTAAAGGCATACTATGCAACATTTTTCAGTTAATGAATGTGTTCCATACCATTTTGGATGATTAAATGAGTCATTTCAGGTCGAACAAAGGTTTTCTCGGCCGCCCTGGGGGTCTGTGGCGGAAATACCGCACTTGCAATTGCAAGAGCTCACGGCCCGCACACACAGAAGTCTGGCTTTACGGCGAGAACTCCGTGTTTTTGCCCTGCCATTCACTATATGCACGCGCGAATGCAACAACAAAGAACCGCGTGTTAACGTCAAATAAACATGCAAGCATATCGAGTTTTATTATTATTATTATTATTATAATTTTTTTTTTTTTTTTTTTTTTTTTTATGTTGGCGAGACGCTACCGCGGCCGCGGCTTGGCGAGGCGGTGGCGAGGCGGTGGCGGTAGCGTCTCGCCAACATAAAAAAAAAAATTATAATAATAATAATAAAACTGGCGAGGCGGCGGCGGCCGCGGCCGCGGCTTGGCGATAAGATAGCGCTGCGGGAAGCTTGATGTTCATACCTTCACTGTGTTAGTCATTGTTTGTACTGCCGTTTTTTCCACTTTTCGTTGCGTTCGCCTGTCTGGTAAACTCAAAACAACCGCGCCTGGATTGACGGAGAAACCAGAACAGCTGAGCATCTTTACGACAGTGCACTTTTACTTTCACCCTCTGGGGGGAGCCTCGCTGGAAAATCAACCCCGGTTGCATAGTATACCTTTAATTTGAGAAAGAAAATGTTCCATTCATTATCTATACCAGCTTATCCATGCAGGGTCATGGGGCGGCTGGTGTCCATCTACGGTGGTCATTGGGCCAGAGGAGGGTTACACCCCGGGCAGGTCGCCAGTCCACCACAGGGCAACATGAAGACACACAGGACAGACAACCCTGCACACACACACACACTTTGAGATCTGTAGAGACGAATTACCTAACAGCTTAACCCGGTGATAACCCATGCATGAACAGGGATAACATGCAGAAAGACCTCAAGTCAAACCCGGGGTTCGAACTCTGGACCTTCTTGCTGCAAGGCAACAGTGGAAAGAAAACCAATGAGAGACAAAGTTCTTTTCCAGGCACCAGAAACAAAGTTAGGGTTTCGGTCAGAGACGGTTTCAAAGGAAATTTAATGAGGACTAAAAACGTGTTGGACAAGCAGGTTGGAGATTTGATCTGAAGAAGGGACTTTATCGAGAGAAAGCCAGTGGCAAGCATTTGAGAACCTGCTGATGATGGTAAATATGACTCTTGGTCCTCCGAGAACTAAGCCAGTGGGAAAATTCAAAAGCAATGTTAGAATCTGGTCGTTTAAGAACGCAAACTGGTTGGCTTGCTTGACTCACATACACCTTTACATCTTCGAAAAAAAACCACCAGACGTTCTGAGAAACAACAACAATGGTACAACGTAACCAAGAGTGGCAGTATGAACCCAATGGACAATTTAACTAAAGACACAAGAACGGATGAAAATATGACTTGGAGGACCTTGGCAGATGATCTCGTTGATCTTCTGCGTTACAGGACCAACAGTACAGCTTAGAGATCAGACATTATATTCAGTCAGATTTCATATCTGTCAACTGGCCTAAACGAGGATCAGGACCACAAAAGATGAATAAACTGTGTAACATAAAATCTCCAGAAAGCAACACTTAACTAAATTACAGTCATTTAAACTTTTTTTTTGTTTTTATGATTTTTTTTTTGCCACAGTAAATCTAAATCATAGTAAATCTAATACTACAGTTAAACAGTGCCTGAAAAGCATGGAGTAGAGTACAGCGTGGCGGAGTCAGTTTGACATTAGCAATGATAGTTTGTTTGACTGCTTGTCAGAGGTGAGAGGTCTCTTTCCTCTGTCTGTCCACAGCTCTCTGCCCATATCTGTGCTCCCCAGCCCAGAGTGTATCCAGCATACTTCACCTCTTATCAAGTAGCCTCAGTGACACACACAGAGCACACATGGCCATGTAAGGGGCTCCGCAGCCCTCTGCAAGCTATAATAGGAGGGTGACCGATAAGATGGGCCGTACATAAAACCCTCTCCCACATCACACCTTGCCTGAGAGTCTACATGCATTCATTCAGACATGGTGAGTCACTCGACGTTTCATTATTTTAAATCATTTCAGCCCCTCTAAATTAAACGGAATAGCTATTCTGCATGGGGCATTGATCTACTGTTGTAAAAGCAGATTTTATGGATTTTTTTGTGTTCATTTTCTCAGGCAAGTAAAAAGGCCTCCAATAAAAGGCAGAGGGGGAATCAGAAGTCCTGCTCCAATGTATTTTCAATGTTCGAGCAGTCGCAGATACAAGAGTTCAAAGAGGTAAGGCTATGGGTGATGTTGTTGTTGTTTTAAAATCTACCAACCATACTTTTCTCTAAAATCAACTAACCCTACTTTACTGTAGATAGAGGTGTCACCTATAGAACATGTCAGGATTATTATTACTTCTTCAGTGTATGTGATTTTTATTTAGTTGTAGTTAGTTTAATCAATATAACATGTATTCTCTCAAAAACAAGCTTGTGCAAGCAACGTTCAAATATTTTATTAATTTCAAAGGGAAATTATTACATAAGACAACCTATCAGAGTTATTTTAATTGTTAGTTATTCCTCTTTATTTTCTCTTTAAACAAACCAGGATAAAATGAGTTACAGCATGTATGATAAACCATTCAACTAAATTGAATTTGAATGTTTTCAAGGAAATTCCTCCTTCGGGTGTGTTTAGTTTCATCCTCTATGACTATGGCAAATCATTTGTGTCACAAGTGCATGGATTACGGGAAACTTGGGCAATGACAATGGACATGTAATTTATGAGGATCTCAACATTTAATAAACTCACGAGAAGGGAATGTGCAATGAAACCAATCAGAAGGAAAAATCTGAACAGAGGTTTAAGCTCATTGATCCCCGTTTCCTTCGGCTTCGGCTTCCACAGCAGTAACCAGGGCATCGTGGCTTAGAGGTCATCAGAGTCAAACTCTGCCACATGTAAGGTTGGGTCCTTTATAACACAAATCCAATTTAAATGGCAAAACATTTGTTAAAAGTGACCTGTTTGACATAAGATTTACGAGTTTCAGATGATCAGTTTGATTTTTGTGCCTCATGTGATGTCAGTGACCCAAATGCAGGCAAGGTCCCCAAGGAACCTAAAATTATATGTATTCTAAATTGATCCCTAAGCATATATATATATATATATATATATATATATATATATATATATATATATATATATATATATATATATATATATATATATATATATATATATAATTATGAAGCGTAATGCACCCGGAAAAGAGCAGGGTGAAATTTTTAAGCAATGTTTGTGAACAGAAAATATCACATTTAGGACTAATTGATTTTGTGTGTACAAATGCAGCTAAAATTGTATCTATTCAGAAGGTGTTAAAACTATATGTTTTTGTGATTTTTATAACGTCTACTTTAATTTGAATAAAACATAGATTCCGTTCACACCTAAAATCATTTACTAATTTTTTTAAAAATTTTTTTTACATTTCAGTGGTTCACTATAGTTATGTTTTTCTACAGGCTTTTGGCTGCATTGACCAGGACAGAGATGGTGTCATCAAGAAGCAGGACCTGAAGGAGACCTACGCTCAGCTTGGTGTCTAACTTCATCTCTCATCTTATAGTATAATTGCATGTTGTTTGATATGTGCATAAACGATTGACTGTAATCTCCACTAACGTTACCCGCTGTTCCCATGTGCGTTCACCAGGAAAGCTTAACGTTAAGGACGAGGAGCTGGAGGAGATGCTGAGTGAAGGGAAAGGTCCCATCAACTTTACTGTGTTTCTGAGCCTTTTTGGGGAAAAGCTCAATGGTGAGGGACTTTCTATAGCCATTTTTTTATTCCATTTTAAATTTGGAACTGTCAAAGGATGCATGTGGGTTTTCTCTGTCATCTTTCAGGCACTGATCCTGAAGACACCATACTTGCTGCTTTCAAACCGTTTGACCCTAATGGGACAGGTTGTGTTAATAAAGACGAGTAAGATTCATTTTACTGTGTAGCTCTAACATTGCTCATATTTCCATAACTGGTTAAAATAGAGATGTTGACAATGACAATCTTTACCCATTTAGGTTTAAACGATTACTGATGAACCAGGCTGATAAATTCACTGCAGAAGAGGTTCATTTTTATTTATTTATACATTTTCACTTGGAGGCAGATATATTTTGACAGTACTCAGCTAAAAAAAAAATATATTTTCCTAAACTTAAAGGTGGAGCAGGCCTTCGCTCTGGCACCGATTGACCCAATCGGCAACATCGACTACAAGCAGCTCTGCTACATCATCACACATGGAGATGAGAAGGAGGAATCCTAAGAGGACTGACTATTACGCAGTCTATCAACATGGCTGCCACGTAGGAGCAACAACCACTGTTGATTGTTGGAGATAATCTGTTTTGTTGGTGAAATGTTTGATATATTCAAGCTGTTGCATAAACGGCACATCTGGTTTTAGGAAACGGTGCAGTGAAAGCTTTTAAAGAATAGATTGCTAGACTCTTTCCGTAAAAATAACAAATAACTGGTAAAATGATAACTTGGTTTGGAAACCACTGCAAATCTCTACACATAGGAGAGATTATAAACACGAGTCTTTCCTTGAAATCTTCTACAATAAATGTTTGAAAAAAAAAAAACAATTTATTCCAGTCTTTTTTTTCAATAAAGGTGACTCTTGTCTACACCAGGAAAAAAAAATCATATTTAATTCATTCAGGAGGAATGAATGCTGCTTGTCAAGACTTGATGCAATGTACTGGGTTTCCTTGGATAGGAATTTTTTTGACCAATCTATATGATTTATTGAATTTGACTTTGTAAAGTGCCTTGTGATGACATGTATCATGAATTGGCACAATATAAATAAAACTGAAGTGAATTTAATCAAATTCAGTGCTATTTTATTTATATAGCACACACTCACAACATATGTACCGGTAATCTCAAGACACTTTACAAAGTCAATTCAATCAATCAAATCATAGAGATGAATTAGCTGAAAGGTTTTCTAAGGAAATGGTAAATGGACTGAACTTATATAGCACTTTTCCAGTCATACTGACCACTCAAAGCGATTTACACTATAGCCACTTTCACCTAATCGCACTCATACTGTTCCTTTTATAAAAAAATAAAATAAAATAAAACAAAAATTTCAATGCCCTCAGGTCAGTCAGGAAAACCAGACCAAGAACCCAACACTCAAGCTAGACACAGAGTTGCATTTAAAGGGTTTATTTAAACCAGAAAACTGAATGCTGCCAGGGACCCTCTGCAGGAGCAAGCAGGTTTCTACCTATCTGTGGCAGGAGCAGGTTTTACTCATAGGGTGACCAGCCATCCCTGAATTACAGGGACAATCCCTGTTTTGGACGACAAATCCTCGGAAATGTCCCCAATTTTAGCTTTTTATCATGGATCGTGCAGCAAGAGCTGTCACCCGATCCTGCCGCTGTCAAGACACAGTAGAAGAGCCTTGTGCGCCTCACGCCCCACAAGGCAAGGCAAAGTGGGGAAAGCCAGAATGAAGAATCAAGGTAATGTGAAGATCAGGCATGGATAAACCTGCATGGAGATCTGCTAGCAACAGATTTCAATGGCCTATCAATCAGTGGTTGTGAAGTGCCTAAATAGTGCCTGATCCAGGTACAAAGCCTGAGGTTGAATACAGCGGAGCAGGTGGGTGAGGTAGAACGCTGAAGACAGATGGTCACATATCACGACAAGGTCACCATAAAGCACATTCATTTCCAGTATTCCCAGTTTTTTCTCACCATCTTTACTAGATTTTCCATTTTTAATAGCAAGGAATCTCAAGTTCCCTGTGAGGGTTGAAAAGAGAGTGATCCAAACTTCTTTCATCATGCTAAGTATGATATCCACTTTTTTTGTCCCTTTCTCCTGTTACCAAGGTTACGCACTATGACAGAAGTTCAAAAGGTGCAAAAAATTCCAGGTGAAAACACTGAAGAAGCTCAGAATCCATACTAACAGTCAAGTCTTTTAAATATGAGCGTTTCCAGAAAAAAAAAAGGAAAGCAGAAAGGATTCAGATGATGCAAATATATAATACATCATTTTCCATTGGGTCTCGTCATTCAGGAGTATTGAAAAATAAATAAATAAATAAATGTTTATTTTACTGGCTGACATACAATTATCTTTTGAATTTCGGTAAAGTAGCAAGTATTCGAAGGTCGTTGGAGTTGGAGGCCCCTGTTTCTTTGTTTTGCTTTGTTTTTTTTGTCTCTCCTTTTGGGGGCTCTGTTGCCATGGATTTAACAACAAACAGCTCCAGAAACTCCTCAGCCACATTTCCACTGGCCAGCAGGCCTGTTCGGGAGCATTTGCAAGCTGGTCTTTTCACGTTAGCAACACACGGTACGCTTTTCTTTTACAACGTCATCTCTTTTTTTCTTTCCCCTCCCGTATTTCGCTTCTTACTTCTGTGGTTCTGCTGACAGAAATGCCAATTGCATCTGGAGCCACAGGCAGGGTGGATTTTGGAGTGGATTCGAGCAAACGATGGGCACCGGATGGAGCGAGGGCTCGGCCAGTCATCCGTCAGCATGATTCCTATCTGCTAAGGTGAGAATGATTTCATTAGCCGGAGAGAAGGAGTGAATATTGAGTTTATAAATTTAAAAAAAAGGAACCCCAGCTGCAGCATTTTCAGTGCTTCGTTGATTGTGAATATGCAGTTCCTTGAGCAAATATTTTAATTATCTTTGTGTGTTGCTTTATTTGTCTGAGATCAGCTAGCTAATTTTGGAATCATAAAAGATATAATCATATAAGATTTCAAATTTAAGTTAGGAGAACCCTCCAAAAGCTTCAAATGTTGTTTTTGCTTTCAGATTAAAGGAGTTCATTTTAAACGTTGACACTTTGATTAACCCAGCAGCTGCTTGTTTGCAATGCGAGCTGTGCCGAGGGAAACGCTAGACTGGCTTATCAATACGTCTGTAGGACATTTTGTTTCCAAAAACACGAGTAGAAAGAATCCTCTGTACATAATGTCAACTCCACATTATAGAAATAGGGTAAAAAATATTTCTAATGGAACAGCTGACATAAATCTCACACCTGAAGTCAGAAACGACCCAAGAAAACAAAGAAATTGATGCAATAATAGTCCACAAGTCAAGGTTTGGGTAAAATAAAAATGGACACAGGGGATAAGTACTAAACACGTTTAGAGAACTGTACAGTAGCTTTGCAAAAGTATTCACCCCCATTAGCATTTTTCATGTTGTATTGCCTCACAACCTAGGATGGACATTTATTGTTTGTGAGTTTCCACCACTTCATTTACAGAACATGCCCACAACTGTGAAGAAGTATTTCTTTCTTATTATGAAGCAAACAACAAATAGGACAAAAAAACTTCAGCGTCTATAACTGTTCAACCCCTGTAAAGTTAGTGCTTTGTAGAACCAGCTTTTGCAGCAAAAGACTTGCAGGTGACTTTGGATAAGCGTCTATGAGCTCTCTACATCTTCCAACTTGGATTTCTGAACCTTTCCTCAGTGCAAACCTGCTCCAGCTCCTTCATGTAGGACGGTTTTCTCTTATGGACGGCAATCTTCAAGTCTAACCACAGATTCTCAATTGGACCTAGGTCTGGACTTTGACAAGGCAATTTAAATGTGTCCCCTTGACTCTCCATGCAGTGCGCGCCAACTGCAGGTTGCTGAAGTGCGAGCCACTAGAATTGACAAAGACTTCTGGATAGGTATTGAAACGGTTTTCAGAAGGAACTGAGCGAAAGTCCGGTTGGCTCCGATTTAAGTGTGTTTGCTGTTGAGATGACCCGGATAACAGATAATTTGCACAGGTATACTTAAGTGTTGCTTTAATCGTTCTGGTCTTTGTCCTGCTGGAAAGTGAACCTCCGTAACAGTCTCAAACCACAGGCAGAATGACAGGTTTTGCTCAAGAATATATCTGTATTTTGCATCATCCACCTTCCCCTTAACTCGGACTAGATTCTGCTGAAAAACATCCCACAGCATGATACTGCCACCACCATGTTTCTTGTTCCACCATGTTCCAAGATGGTGTTCCTGGGGCGATGCGATGTGTTGGGTTTGTTCCAGATAGCCCTGTTTTTTTTCTTTGGTGGCTGAAAAGTAAAATTTTAGTCCAATTTGACCAAAGCTCCTTCCTCCATATTTGGCAAGTTGTCCTTGTGCCTTTGGGCAAACTCACATGCGTTCTTTTCTAAGCATCAATAATTACTTTTTTCTGTCCAGTCTTCTATGAAGCCCAACCCTATGGAGTGTGCACCTTTTTGTGGTCCCATGGACAGATCCTCCAGTCTCCTTTGGTCTCTACGCTGCCTCTATGAATAATGCCCTCCTTGCTCAGTCTGTGGGTTCTGGTGGGCGGCCGTCTCTTGGAAGGTTTATTGTGGTACCATGTGCTTTCCATTTGAAGTGAATATGTTTGCAAGGCACTGTATTAAACACTTTGTGGAAAGGCCTTTCTTGTTAATGTTAGCTTGAAGACGTCTCCTGTATGAAAAGACATTGCATTCCCCAAGCTTGGTTTTGACCCTTTCTTCCACACAAACCGTCTTCAAATCTTAATCCTTTCATTGCACTCTGATCTTCTTCTCCCTCCACCAATTTTCAATTGGATGCAAGTCAGGTGATTTACTGAGCCCTTCTGGCAGTTTTACTTTCTTTCTATGACGCCAGTTAAGAGTTTACATGGATTTGTGTTTGGGACTACTTTGTTGCTTGAAAATCCACACTCAGTTCATCTTCAGATCAAAACTCTCCCCTTACATTTCTTCATTCATCCTTCCTTCAGTTATATTAAGTCTGCCAGTACCTGATGTGTTGAACCAGTCTGCTTCCAAACATGGTGAGTTTCATTTTGGCCTCGTCTGACCGGTCTGTAATTTTTCCCAGGATTTCACTGGCCTGTCCAAACCTTCTGCGGCAAACTTTAAACCTGCCTCAGCATGCTTTTTCTTCTGTAGTGGTGTCGTGTGCAGTGAGGGTTCATCACTTGTTGTGTCTAATGCGGGGCGAAAAAAATCCCAGCTATTCCAGGGTCTTTCTGAACTTCTCTGCGAGTGTTCCTTGACTCTTGGACAGCTCTTTAGATTATTCTTTTGACTCCTATGTCAGACATCTTACGAGGGTACATGCCCGACGTTAGTCTTTGCTGAAATTATGTTCTTTCTTTCCACTTGTAGACTTTGGCTACAACTGTGCTCACTGAAACATTCAGAAGTGTAAAAATACAGCTGTAATATGATGGCATATTAATGCCACCATATTACAAATTTTACAATAATATTTTTTGTGTGTGAAGGTCTCGTTGCTATTATTGCACCTGTTTGTGCCATACTTTGGTGACTATAAGCTTTTTAGGCCATCAGTTAATGTTAAACCAGTTGAACTTGAAATGATCATCTCAGCAGAAATCCTTTCTAAATTCTGACTGATTGAAGCTCGTTTCTTGGCCTTTTACACATCCTTTTCTTTGCATGTTCAGTACTTACTCCCTGTGTCAGCCCAGCGCTTGACCAATAACTTAATTTGTTGACCAATTAGCTTGGATTAAATGGACTGTTGCCAACATCTGGTGAGAACTTTATGTCAATGGCTCCATTAGAAATCATTGATGTGTTTATCAGTGGGTAAAACTATAAACAATTGTTTTAACCACTGGGTGTGTGTAGCTATTGACACGCAGTCATAATAAATAAATTTAAATATGGATTCCACTGACAATGAGATTAATTTGTCAGATTAAAAATACCTATTGAAAACAACTTTTAAACAAGTGTTATGCATACGTGTTTTTCATTAAGATCAGTTCTGCAATAAAATGTTATTTTTGTATCGGTTTGATGTTAAATTCTGATCGTAAATGTTGTGTTTTGATTTTATTGAAATTGTTATTCACAGAAATAAGGGCTTTAAAACATCAGTCTGTGAGTAGTAAATCTATATAATGTTAATTGGGTTAGTGTAACAAATGAACCTTTTGATAATATTGTAATTTATCGACTATGACTGCAATATATATATATATATATATATATATATATATATATATATATATATATATATATATATATATATATAAATACAATCTCTTTATAACAGGTATCAGGAGCTTAAAGAGTTACAGAAAAAGAACAATGTCTTAAAGGCAAGTAATATCCTGATTTTGATTCTTGAGTTACTCTTATGGAAACAAGTGAATTAAATCCTTTCTGATTTAACACAGAGTATGCCGGAGGGGAGAGATCCAACTGATGTCAAGACCAATGGTGAGGACACTTTCTCGTAAATCAGGTTTTCCGAGCTCTGCCGAAAAGTTTCCATTAACTCATCAACTTGATCTGCACATCAATGCAATATGGAGCTTTTATGATTCAAATTTCAAGTACTGCAGATTTATTTCTTTTAAAAACCAAGATTTTACTGTATAAATTAAATGTTTAGTCTGGATTTCATGTGAACTACATGGAATAAAAATATGTCTCCATGCAGCCACATGTATCCGTCAACAAGCTTCTGGTATATTTCTGGCTGAATATTTGGACTCTTCTTGGCAGAATTGGTAGTCCATTTAAATAAGTTGTCTTCCTAGATTCTAGAACTCAGCTTAAGCACGTTGTTTTCTAGAAGAATGTTTTATTGTTTCACAAAAAAGTTTAAGCTGTTGGGTAAGAAGAAGGTTTGAAGCGGTGGAGGCGGGGCTTTCAAATCTGGTAATGTACCAGATTAATGAGCGCGGTGGTGGTAGCCTCATGCTGTGGGACTGTTCTGCTGCCAGTGGGTGGGGTGCATTTTACAAAGTGGGTGTAAAAATGATAATTATGAAACTTGGACACAGTTAGACTGACAAAACTCTATTTAAGATAAAACAGGTTACCATTAAGCTTCTGAAACGACCACCCCAAATCCCTAATGCTGGGCAGAAATCTATTTAAATCAACTGTACCATTTCTGATAGGAAGGATAGTCAGATATCCAGCCAGAATTATGCTAAATCTTGTTGACTGTTGAAGAAAACGTTGGGTTTTAGGGCTAAGGGTGTGTGCAGAACGTTCAAAGTTCCTTTACGCTTTAAATCACCCATCATGACTGCATGTAAACCTCTGATCAGAAATATTTGGCGGCCTTAACGAGTCTTTTTCCTCGAATATGCGTTTCAGGTGTTAAAGATGAAATGACCCAGAAAACCAACAGCGAGGACAACACTTCAGGGAAAGCATCAGGAGGAAAGGCGTCCAAAACATCTAAGCTGTGTGTTATACTGTGAAACTGTAACTTAATGCTCACTAAACTGGACAGCTGAACATGACATCAATAATTACTCAGGTTAAAAAAAAAAACGTCTTTCAGGCAACAAATACTCAGCAACGTTTCAGGGTTTCTGTGGCACTTTACTGCAAAACAGAACAGGTTCTGTGGATTATCAGTAATTTCGCAGTTCAACTGCATAATAAATAGACACAGGAGGTGCTTTTTTTTATTTAATCACACTATATGACTTTTTTTCACTCATGATTAATGATATGAACTAATAAGCAGGAAAGATTTGGGCCCCTACATAATTATGCAGCTAATACATAATCTGTAATTGTTTTTTTACAGAAAAGAATCATTTCATGAGTGAATTTTCTGTCATCACACGTTTCAGTGTGAAGTTTCTCAACAATATTATTCAATTGCAACAACCGATAAGCCGCTGTAAGAACAAAGTATTTCCTTTTTTCCTCTGCTCTATTGCACTTTTGTTACTCGCTTGGTTTCCACACAGCTGCTCTTTTTAAAGTCCATCAGGGCGACTCCTCCCGTGTCCTGATAATGTGAAAACCAGCAGTTTTTTTTGTTGTTGTCCGCTTCCATCATTTGTTCTTGGCAAAACAAGTTGGAGGCCTTGTCCCTCGTGCTGAAAGCGGATCTCAGTCACTATTGCTGCTGCTGTCGTCTCCCACCACCATGCTGCTGTACTTCTTCTGCTGCTGCTCCTTAAATGAATCCTTCACCTTCGCTCTCTTCAGACCTCCGTCCCTGCGGAGGCATGGATCAACCCGACACATTAACTTTACTCTTTTAATCCTGGTTTCCTGTCTGTTACCCCCAACATCCGTGACGCAAACAAATATTTTACAGGAGAGCTTTGAATTACGACTTTTACGTTGAAGTTTAATCTATTAGGAAAAGGTTGATTTAGAAAGAAAGGAGGTAAAAGCTCACCACTGCAGGTCTACCAGCCCTCCTTGGTGAGCTATGGCGGACTTCACTCTGTTGGCAAATTGGACGGCATCCTCTCCCTCCTAACAGTCAAGAATTTTTTTTTTGATATCTTTATTTTAGTCGCAAAACAAGTCTGTTAAGAATGTAAAATTCAGTAATGAGTAAACTCTGTTCTACAGTATTTTTTCTGAGATGGAAAATGGACCCTCTGAGCTATAGAGGCGAGCTCTTGTGGGTTCTAAGCGTGTGAAACCAACCTCTTGGTGCATGGCAGGCAGGTACCAGACGTTACAGACGAGAGCCCAGCTCGTCATCATTCGCAGCAGGTAGCTCACCATGCTGTACTTGGAACTGTTCCAGAAAGCATCTCCAAACTTCGGGTCATACTAGCAACGGATAGACAAGCAGTTAAAGCCCACGCGAAGTCAATACAAGGCACTCCTCATGGGCATTCATGTCATATTAGTGACACTATAGGTTCAACATGATGAATAAAGCCAAAACTGATATAGCATTTATACCCAGCATGACTGTATTTGGCGTTTCTGATATGATGATTGTATAAAAATGCATAAATAAAGTACTACCTTGATGGCTACGGGATATATTGTCGCTCCGATTTCAAAACTTCCCTTCTTAAACATCATGACAGATGTGTTATTAATACAGGTTCCTACAGGGACCAGACATGCAGCGTGAGCTATTTCCAAATGAACTTACAATAACTGTTCGATTTGCACATCTCTACAGTTAGCTATCAAACACGAGCTAAAATGGCAGACCTGAAAGACTCACTTCTGTGAAGGTATATTTATATATAAAACACTGAATAAAGCAACTTACCCTCTGGAAATATTAATATGGGAAGTTTTGTCTTGTCATTCACGTGGTCCTTTAACCTGTATCCGAAACAAAAGGTGATAAAAAAAACTCACAGAACTAAATAAATACACACATTCCCCAAAGGTAGCTGCCTTAAATGGTAGGAAACATGATCCTTGGCTCCTAACTGGATGAGTGACTTTTCAAAATTGGTCATGTCTGGACAGCTTGACACAAAAGCTCCAGATATGTTTCCTGCCAGAAAAATGCCAGTGTCTTTTGGAATAAAGACAACACCAGAAAGACGAGCAAAGACAGCGTCCAACAAGAAATGGTGCAGTAAGCAAGTGAGAGCAAACCTTTTGGTCACTAGATGGCGATCTTTCATCTCTGACCTCTCAAACCAGACGTGAGGGCAAGACCTCACCATGGCTCTCTGAACGATGCCCATCAGGCCTCCGTGGATCTGACCCACCTGAGAAACACGAGCTGGACACTCAAAAAAAATGCACACTTCCAAAATATTAATACACTTCATGTAATAAATACGGAAACATGTTGGATTCCCCATCGCGCACACCATAGCATAGCAGCCGTCGTTGCAGAGTATTACGATGTCTATGGGGCTGGTGTGGTTGGCCACGCAGATTCCTCCTTTTTTGGGTTTGTTTTCCCTGCATTTTCAAAAAAAAAAAAGGCAGGTCAACGTTACAAGAAAAATTCCATGTATTACTGATGATGCCAATACAGCAGGAGCACCCAGCTCCAGTCCAGGAGAGCTACCATCCTGCAACGTTTAGCTGCATCGCTTTTCCAACTCACTTGAACCAAATCGAACGGCTCTTTGCCAGGCCTCCGCAGGGCCTGAATGAGCGAATTCGGAAATTTGATCCAGGCGTGTCGGAGCATGGAGGCATCAAAAAGTTGTAGGATCACAGCTCTCGGGGGACGGGCATCCCTGCGATAAAGTATTTAATGAAAAGCTACCTATTATGGTAGTGAATAGTTGCGGAGAGTCCTCGAGCGCAGATCCTGTAGCACATAACATGGACCCATTCACTGAGCCAGAACTTCACCCTAAAATAAATAAATAATTATATATAAAAAAAAAAAAAATCAACATTGGGAGGGAAACTGGAACATGGGTATGAAAGCGAGAGGTCTGCGTTGTGTGGAACAATCTTTGAACCTTTCAGATTTTGCCATCACCTGCAGTTTGGAAGAAACCCAACGGCAGACGTTCCGATCACCAGCCAGGTGAGACCGATGCAGGCCAGCGTGATCCTGAATAAAGAGAAACGCGGCCAATGTCAGAATGGACAAAATTAGAAAGGAAAAATGCCACAGAGGTCCTCGTCTTAAAGAGATGTTGTTCTTTTTGTACCAGGAGATTATTTAAAAAAAAAACAGCCTAGTTGATGTAAAATTCTGATAAGGAGAAACATTCATTGCTGGTTACAATATTTTTTTTTTTTTTTTTTTCCCCCAAGCTGCAGTTAGGATGGTAAATAATTCTTCAACACATCTACCCATCCATCCATTTTCTAACATGTCTATCCCTTTGTGGGGTCGCGAGGGGTGCTGGTGCCTATCTCCAGCCGTCAACTCTTCAATACATTTTAAAAATAAAAACTGGCCGCACAAGTTAGAAGTTATTTAGCTTAAGCTTCTGCAAAGGTTTTTCCATTGTTGCCTGTGAAACGGGCTTAAACTCTGGACCTGTGCCAGTAAGCGAGTTCATTTATATCACCCACGACCACTCTGCCAAGAGTAACGGTTAGATTTCCAGCAACTATTGTGCCACAAGCATGTTGGTGGCTATAAAAACACACGTGATCAAAGTGCAACTTGCTGACTGTCATTTATCCAAATATTAGCAAACAATTTTTTGAGCTTGTACTCATAGTCTTGACCCTCTTGCTAATGAGCAAAAATCCATGAGAAATTAAACTCCCGTTTCCTCTTCCACTTGTTTTTACTGTCCATTGAAGTTCTTTGTTGTAACATTCTTTTATCCAAATAAATGATTTAAAGCCTATACTTCGTACGCCATTCATAAGAAATGGGTGACCACTTCTAACCACATCCTATAATCCAACTGTCATCAACTATTGAGGAACCTACTTCAGCAAGAGTTTCTTAATATCATTCATCTTGTGAAGGACTTATGACTGTCCCTTAGTCAAAATACTCCTTAATTTTAAACACGTTTGATGCATAACTCCTAAAAACAGCCCCAAGCGCAGGTTTTCAGTCATTTTACAGTCTGAACTTTGAGTCATTGTATCCTTTTATAGATTTATTTGCTGTGCTTAAGATAACCTTCCTCTTGAAAGATCCGATGTCGGTCAAGTAAATGCTGTTGGACAAAGGACCAGACATTTGACACAGAATCGCTTTAGTACACTGAGGATTTCATTTTTTGTGACAGACAGCAACAGTTTCATCTCTAAGATCACTGCCGCTTGCCTTCCAGCTTGACATTGTGTGCACACAACTGTGTGTTTTGGACCGGGAAACTGCTGGTCAGCTTTTGTAAAATGATCTTAAAAGCAGAAGTCAGGCTGCTCTTCTGCTTCTGCTCTCACAATTCACGAGAAAAAAAACAAAAAAACAGTAAACTTGAGAATAGTTTTTCCATTCACTGGTAAATGTTTGGATTTTTTTGGTGGGGGCGGGGGTTATAATCTTCATATGAGGTTGTGTTTAACTAGTTGTAAGAGCTGATTAGGACCATTCAATTTAAAGTTATTTATAGCCTTAGAAAGTTTGAAAAATGTACTTTTTAATTAAGATTTTCATGTAAAAAAAATTTTCATGACACGAAGTTTGAAATGATGACCCTTCTTAGGCTACGTTAACACTGCAGGGAAATGTGACCTAAATCCGATCTTTTTGCCAGTATGCGACCCATATCTGTCTTTTTCTCGGCAGTGTGAACGGGCCAATTCACCTGCCAATTTCAACCCCCAAAAGAATCTGATGTCTGCTACTTCCTGGGTGCGATTTGTGGGGGGGATGGGGAGGATTTACCCCCCCTCTGTTTGTGATGTCCCCCCCTCTGGTCATTCATGTTTTATCCCTGGGGGGGATGCATTCCTCCCCCCTCTGATCTAAATAAGTAACATTATGGATTTTTCTAAATTTATATTAATACATGTCTTGCATCCTTCACATTTGTTAATTTAATTTTTTGTTGTCTGTTTTTAAAGAGTATTAATACGTTTTCTGCTCAAAGTGGTTAAAATAAACTAATACCCACTCCCGAGTCCCGACAGTAGATGGCGCAAGTTTAAAAACAATAGTCTAACCTACTGGATCTAGCTAGCTACCTGAAAGAGCACCTGCTAGCTAACCATTATTAATAACATTTTTATTCATTAATAAAACTTTTGAAATGACCCTCCCCCCTCTGTTTTTTTTTTGCAAATCGCACACTGGCTACTTCCTTATGTGGTACAAATTCCAGATTTTTTTTTCAAAGCGTCCACTGTCTGAACGGTCATGTCGCATTTCACGCCGCAGTTAGCGCTCCATAAAAGGCCATTATTACCAGCTGCGCTGCTTTCTTACCTTACTTCGTCTTGCTAAGATGTGTTCTTAATATTGTCGGCTCTCATTGCCCAAAAGCTTTCTAATAATAACAACAAGGAGAGATGCCGGCCGGTAATATCCATGTTTTTCTTTCTTTTCAAGTTATTTTTTTTAACAAACCATTATTGACCCATTCTAGAAACAATTACTTTCACCAATCAGCAAACAGTGCGCTGCTGTGTGACGTCTCCTTCTGTTATCTGTGCATGTGGGTCTCCTTGCGGCCTTGAACCGTTCAGACAGCAGTCTGATGGCGGCCGCATTTATTAGTAGTATGAACGTCCAGACCCCAAAAGAAAAAAAAAATCTGACTTCAGCAAAAAAAAAATCGGAATTGAGCCTCAAGATCTGCATTGTGAATGCGGCCTAAGAAGACAACAAGCTTCAGTGTTTCAGTGCTGATGGAGGCAGTTTGCATTGACCTTACGTTGCTAGGAGGAGGGATCAGATATTACGTATAAAAATGCAACTAACTGCAAAGTTAATGAAAGGAGTCTCAGTCACAAAAACCTCACTCGAACTGTGTTCAAGCCCTTCTCACTGGCATCATTCGACTGACGTTATCATTATGAAAAAGCGATAAGAAGGACCGAACAGCTGATATCAGAGCCTGTATCAGTCATTCAGACTCAATCAAAAGAGTGGAGTGGTTGCTATAAAAGGGAGCGGTACCTGAAATCATTCTTTTGTCGACCTGTAAAGAAATGTGTATCCTTATCATCTGTAGCATCAGAAGGGTTTTACAGACAAGGGTGTTGCTGCTCGTAAGATCCTTAAAATCAGCAACTATTAAGAGTTTCAAGAAGAGAAGCTGTGTGGCTGTGAAGAAAGTTCCAGGGAGCCCTAAAAAGTCCTGCAGGTGCGGGATCGTCTCCTAAAAAGGATTCAGGCAGGGGATCGGTTTGTTAGCAGAGAACTTGCTGAGGTATGGATACAGACAGGTGGAGTCCTTTCTATGCACACAGTGAGGCCTTAGGACACTGGTCTGGTGCAGGAAAGGCAAAAGGAAAACATGAAGAGCAGACTGACATTCTATAGGTAGTACCAGAACTGGACTGGGGTAAAGCTATTTGCTCTGATGAAGCCCTCTTCAGACCATCCAGATAAGCTATTTTTGCCTAAAAATATTGCTATGATTAAAGAATGGTATTGAAGCATCTTCCCAGACCTGCCTTGCACAATGCAATGTTGTTGGTTTTTTTTTTCAGCACGAGGAAGCACCGTAGAGATCAAACATTGAAGGTTTGGGGCCACGGCCAGAAAGCTCATCCTACGGAGAGCCTATTGATAGTTTGGATGAACTGATGTATTTCTCAACAAAAGCCATTGAAACTAATGAAATGCTCAGTATCGAACCTCTACATCCCAGTCAAACATCTCAAGCTGCAACATTTGTGAGAAAGTTTCTGTTGGTCTCAGTACGTCTGGCTATGACCGTCTTCCCCAACGCGTTCTGAGATGTAAACAAAGGTTTACATCTCACAACCTTTGACTTTCTCATCTCCTTTCTTTCCCTGCAATAGCCAGAAAGTTTGATTTTTCTGTCAGCAGGCCATACAAAGTACTTGTTTACCTAAGCGGTGCAAGGATGCAGTATCGAACAAAGATACCAAGGCCATAGACCAGTGTCAGCTTCAGACTGATGTACTGGAAGTCATTGTGGGTGCGAGTCAGCAGGTTCCAGGATACCAGCTCCTCGGAGGTGAACCGTTGGGTTACCTTCATTTAAAAATGAAAAAAATGACTAATTTAAATAAAATAAAAACCTGCATGGACAAAAAGGTATTTTTTGAGAGTGAAACCCTGTATATAAAGGTCAACGGTACCTCGTCGTCTACAATGCTCTCAATTCCTCTCCGAGTGAAATAGAAACAGTCGCTAAGAGTGAAGTCGCCTCCCACTGGCGGTTTGGGTCTACTGCGCCTGAGCTCTTCCAGCTCCTTCTCCATAGAGCCGTCCTCCCTTTGAATGAGTCCTGATTCCGAAACAAACACAGATAAAGGATAGAGTCAAAGTCAAAGTCAATCAACTGATAGGGATCTGGACGAATGCCTCTCCATATCTCCTCAGATTATCGTGACTGGAAAAGAAAACCAAATGCTTTCAGGAAAATAGAAAAAGAAAAAAAGCTAATTTAAAATACTCTTAAAAACAATTGATTAAAAATGTAACCTTCATTGAAAAGGTATAAACCAGGCTGTTAAATATTTAAACAGAGTAAAATCTACTATTCTAATAACAGGCTTCTTCCCTCTGATGCTTGTGGTGACATTACGTAAGACAACTGGTCAGACTTATTCATGCCACATCTATTAGTATTTTTTTTGTTGTTTTGTTTGCATGTTGTTACTGAAATTCACCAGTCAATGGCGTTTAGCTTCATTCTACACCACTTCACCTAAGTTTTTGAGCCCTTCGTGTGAACACTCTGTGGGCTTAAGGAAAATTCAGCAGGTTTCTTGAACCTTTTTTGTGACACCCTCAAGTTGAAATAAAAAAATGTCAGCTTTTATTGTCAACGGCAGTAAAAAAATACACCACTTGATAGTAACTTTAAAACAAATTAATTCATTAAACTAACGAATTTATTCAAGCTAAGCACCAAAAAAACTGCCAATTTGCATAACTTTGACATGCAAGTAGGAAACAGTTTACAAAGGAGGCCCTAATAATAATTTCTGCTGGGAAATAGCTTAAATTAGAACTTTCGTATTACCGGTTCATGTAAAATCAACTGCGTCGTACAAAGCAGTCTTTCTTTCGGTGACTGAAGCTCATACGGCAGTAAAAAATTGTAAAAGATATCCGTCTTTCTACCTGAAAGATCGTGTTACATTCACACTGACAACACAGCCTCACAGTCCAAAACCTGAACTACCAAAGTCTGTGTTTGATACTTGATCCAAACTATTTGAATATGTCTCTGTTAAAGTAATTTTAATTCAGCACTGCCTATTGAGATTTCACAACGTAGAGTCCCACATTGGATTGCGCAGACGTCAAAAAAGCAGTATTGCTGACAGATGTATTGTTTTTAATGAGCTACTGTAGGGAACATAACCCCATGCAGCATGGCGTCAGATAAGGAGTTGAGTAACTGTGTCTTTTGAGATAATGTAGGCAGAGTTCCCAGAGCAACTTCACCTTGCTGCATGTCGTGGGTGTCCGTACGTTATCCGAGTCATGGTGTCTGGATCATTCATACATTCCAAAACACAATACTGTAAATTGACAATTTAAATATCTTACAAGATGTTTGCTGGGATGTAGAAGAATACTGAGAACTTTTGCTAGAGAGCGAGCCACCATATTATTGCAACATGCCTGTCCAGACTTGCAATACAAAAATCCTGTGTTGCAGCAAAGACGAGGGTGTCCCTAAGTCTGCCATCATCTTTTAAAGCCGAGCACTCACCGTTTGATGCGGCAGCTCTAACCTTTACTTCTTCTGCGTTTGCCTTCTGTATGTTCAGAGTGGCCCACTGTGGAGGCGGTCACACAGAAGACATTCACGGCCAAGTTAGAGGAGTGTGAAAATCGGATTATCTGGATGATTTTAAGCACACGCCACCATGTGATCGTACCTCTAGCGTCTTCACCAGGATGGTCATGTAGGTCTCAGAGATGCCAAGAGAAAATCCAAACATGGCTGGGATCATGATGAGGCTTAAAATGAGGTAGAGCCAAATCCTGATGGCCCAAAGGACCCCTGCCCAGAAATCCTCCATCCTTCACGTTATTCCCTGAGGTTCACGGGCCTCAGTGTGTTTACTACTGGGGAAACAAAAAAAAAAAAAAAAAAAGAACTTAATGTGCAAAAAAAAAATAAAAAATAGACTGGTCAACATCTACTTGATAAAAAGCAGGAAATGGCTATTAAAAACAAGCTCGACAAGTACAGGCAAATGCAGGTGATTTTATTACGTTTAAAGTATCAAAAGGTCACTTTACAATCACTGACACGGACCCACTCAAACCACCACAGATCAATATCACATGTAACCTTTGCGCTTACAGAAATAAATCAACAAGTGACCAGAGGGCGATTTTAAAGTTAGACTGGAATATTAAAGATTTCGTTCACTGCGTTCTGAAATCCCCAGCGGTATAAAGTTCTCGGATTACAGCAGCTCTACTTACGTTTCAAACTTCACTCCATGTCCTGTCGCTCTGAGGACTGACGGAGCAGCACGCTCACAGCAAACACGCCCATTTACTACTTGAACAAAGGTCGCGGATTCTGGGGCAAACAGCGCCCTCGTGTGTTCAGCTCCGTAAATGCAGACACGTGGCCCAAGACCGGATCATCTTCAAGTTCCAGTGCACCTCACAAGTGTTCAAACTATAAAACCAATCTAAAACCGGACACTAGAAAATACAGGTGTAATTAAGTAAATTAAAATTTTAACCAAAAGTTTTTTCATCCATTCATTGTCACTTAAAAGATTTTTGGAGGTTGGGTGGGACGTGGTGACTGCCTGTCTCTAGCAGTCATTAGGGGAGAAGCAGGGTACACCCTAGGGCAGGGGTGTCCAAAGTGTGGCTCGGGGGCCAATTGTGGCCCTCTGAATACTTTTGGGTGGCCCTCAATTACATCTTAAGAATGATCTATATTTGGTTTTGCCAGCTCAGATGGTTGAGGCGAGACACTTTTAAAAAGTTGGTCAATTTTTACTGATATAAGGCCTTTCAAAAAAAAGTCACAAATTAAAATCTTCTTAAAAGGGAAAATATAAGATGCAACAACATTTTTTTTAAATCTTTTATCGGCCATATTATTGCTTTTAATTTAAGTTAATAGCAAATAAAACCACACACCTTTTACCAAATAGCAGACTTGGGTGCACCCGTTTATTTTACTCGGTAAAATAAAGCAAGAGTGGGCCGAAATTAATCCTGTTCTTGATACTGAAATGACACACACAAAAAGAAAATAAACAAAACAAAACAAAAAAAAAAACAGAAACACACGATCAACTCAAATAGTTTAGGACATTGTTTGCCGGGCGAACTTGCAATATAATGTTTGTGTTTCAAACCTAAAATGATTTACAGATTCCTTTTTTACAGAAATCAGACTGATCTGCTTGTTTCTTCAAAGTATTTTGTGTGTTTAGTTTATTGTCAACCAGGTGAAAATGAAAAAAAAAAAAAAAGCTTTTTACCATATTGATTAAAAAAAGGTTTTAGTTTTGTGGCCCCTGAGTATTTTCTACGTGACATTATTGCCATTATTTGGTTAGTTTACTCATAGAGTAAACCAAACCAAAAATGTTTTATTTTATTTTTTAAATTAGGATATTGCAAAAAGTATTTTTAGGAGGAAACATGCTACAGCTTATACCTTCATGGGGAGGAGCGCTAACTAGATTAATGATTGTCAGCCTTCAAAACGTGGAAAATGATGTCTATGCTCACAGTGCTGAATTCAAGCATAGGATTGGAAAGTTGAGTGGTAGGAAGACATGAGGCAGCAAAAGGTGCATAAGGGGCATAAGAAACAGCCATGAGAAGATTGTGGTGCAGCTTTTTTTAAGAGTTTCTGGGGATATTCACAAAGCAGGGATTGCGACTGGAGTTGGAAACTCAATGTCAGCTTTTTATCATCTGTTTATAATCCTCACAATAAGAGAAATGATTGTATTTGTAAATAACATATATACGTCCACACTAGTGGTCAAACGTTTTGAGTGATAAAAAATCATATTCTTCTAATACGTCACTGCTTCTTTGAGTTTGATGTTTATTGGGAGCTAGAATATCCATACTAAGCATTTAATTGATTTCAATGGGTTTTATTGAGGAAAATATCTAGTTTATAAAAACCACAAATTGTTTCTCACTGGCACAAGAGCTCTGGAATTCTCCGACCATGGACCCAATATGTAAAGGCTATGTCTTTTTGTCTCTATGCCTCTATGAAGAAAGCAGTTATCACTTTGCTTCTTCCATCCCCAAACTGCACGTGGATCTTTGGGCAAAGTGGCTCTTTTCTTGGTTCACTGAGCATCACTTCATTCTGTCTACATGTAGGGTTGGACTAGCAGCAGGAATAAGAAGCAATCTGGTGGTCTGAAGGACCTTTTAATGTGTTTAGCTACTTTTGAACTCAATGTTTTGCATTTCACTGAACTATGGATCATATATTTTTCACATCATGATGCAGATCCAGGTAGAGGCTCACAGAGTAGGTTCCTACCAGTTTCTATCAAAGCCAGAGATTTTAAGCCTGACTGTGGCTCAGGTGAAAGTCCCTATTCTCTCTGTTCCTCATGATAACCATGGTGATAGTTATTAGAGTAAACCTCCACCTCATGTCTGGTTGGGTGAATAAGTGATTAGCTGTAACTTAGAATTAGCCTGTTCTGTGACAGCATTTAGGTTTATCACTAACTTCAGCCTAGGTTATGCCGCCTCCCGCTGTTGCTGTGTGCGCATATGAACCGGGCGCCTCACCATCTCCGTCTGGCTCCGTGTCTCCTCTCAAATAAACGGCGTTCCCTACTGTTTCCCAGTTCCAGTAATGAACGAGACAGGCCGACGTCTCTGGGCTGCCAGTCTGTCCCTGTCCATGTGGTTGTGCAGTCGGGGAGCCAAATAACAATTTTCTTCAGTTTTCTTTTTCTTTTGACCAGTTAAGGCAATGTTGGAGCAGGTAACATATGGAATGCAATATAAACAGATCTGATTGTTTTGAAATAAAAATATTAAATCTAATGTAATCTGGGTCCTTAATGCATCTTTTTAACAGACATTTGGACATCTGAATGTTTTCTTTTGTGAGATCCAGGGCTGTTCAGAAAACATCCGGGGCTGAAGCCCTGGAAGCCCGGGTCTAATTTGGTGCCTGATGCCCCTCTTTATTCATTGTGGTATTTTAGGCAAAACCATGGCTGACCACCACTCCCTTGGACAAGTGGCAACCCTGGAATGAATGGTTTCACGTATTTTCACTGTTGGCACGGTACAAGACTCATTGTGACTTTTACTTTTTCTCTGCACAATCATTTGCCAGATGTTCTAAACAGTCTGATCAGGGCTTCATCAGAGAAAATGACATGACCCCAGTCCTGATCAGTCCAATTCTGGTTCTTCTTGCATAATGCAACTCTGTTCTTCATGTTTTTCTTGAAGGGAAATTACTTATGTGTAGCCTTTCTTAACACCAGACAAGCAACTAAAAGTCTCCTTGTCACTACGTGAGGAGAAACGCTAAACAATGACCATTGCCATTCATGAGTAACTTGCAATTTTAGCAAACCAGATCCAATGCTGGCTCGCAGCAAAGAAGCAATCAGTAACATCGATGCTGCTGTTTCATCAGTGTTGTTCAATCTACCACATATTAATTATTTAAAAGAACACCAGAGAAGGCCTTTGAAGGCTTTTGTTAGTGGAAACTATGTTTTCATCCTTCTCCCGTCTGGGTTTGGCAAGAGCTTGTAGTGCGTCAGTAAAGATGATGGACAAGTGGTTTATCCAATCATGTGCAAGGATTTTTTGATAAGGTCCCTCCTACTGAAATACCTCTCCAGTGAAATAATCCCGGATGGATGGAACGCCATCCATCTGGCGAGAGTCAGATTAGACAATCCTAGCACTTGATGGACTTTCTTGGGAACTTTGTTAATGTTCAAAGAAGATCTCACCTGGACAATGATTTGAAAAGGAATGATTTCTAGCCCCAAAGCAATATCCTTGCCTGTTTGCTTCTCAGATGGTAACCATGATTGGCAAAAACACCACCAAGGATGCTTTTCTAATTTAGTTAGAATAACAGAGTGATATCAGCTTCCTTTGGATTGTTAACAGTGTGCTAATGGTAAGAGCAATGAAATTATGCCTGCGGGTCATTTTGTAGCAAGGCTAAAACACAGTACAAGTGAGATTTTAATGATTAGCTTAATTACCATTATCTTTTACGAACATTGCAATCAGTCATATGACATCTGACCTTTGATTGAATAAACGTACCGACTCAATGTCAATCACCATCATCAACTGAAGTAGTTGAAATGCACAAAAATACATCACCATGACGATGCCTCTATGCAGGTTTTGGTTAAGCTGGACTTTTAAGATGTAATCTAGATGGATGCTCGCAAACTGAAAATTGACATATTACATGCCAGCAAACTGCATGCAAACACATGTAATAAACAACGTGGAACTAAGTCCTGACTTAACAACAGTTACTGTACAGGAATTGATGATAAACGTTTAGCAAACAACAGATAGAAGTTTAGCAAACAACAAGGAAATCAGTGACATTTATTTGAAATTTGTTTTTTTTTTTTTGTGTGCACAAATAATTGGCCACATGCCTTTTAAGGTTTATTTTGCTTGCAATATGTTGGCTTTGAAACACAAAAAAAATAATACAAAACATTTTATCTTTAATCATAAAAAGGAAATAAAAAATGCATTTATTTAACTCGAAATCAGCAAAAACAAACAAAAACATTTTTAGTTAATCTTTAAGATGCCTAAATATAAGATTCCGGACTTTAAGAAATATTTATCCAACCTTCTGATGTGAACTTATACAGTGCAAGCAATCCCGGCAACTAGTGAATGCAATTATTTATTTTTTCTATTTATTTTATTACAGAAGCAGCACTTTAATCTTGACCTTAAATTACCACAAAGTCTTGAGGGAGCCAGATAAAAATTAAGGGGCTCAGACAGATTACTCACATCAACACTCCTTAATGAGGAATGCGTGTAACAATCACCCTGCGTCAAAGCCTCTCTCTCTCCCACCTAAAACTAACAAAAGGTCTTGATTATTTTCCAGGCTCAGAGATTTCACAGTCTGATGAACATTAGCGTAACTTGGTGACTTAAAGTGGTCGCTTGTGGTTTGGGTCTCGGTGAGCAATAAGAGGGTGATTCATTCTGGGATTGAAGCACATCTGGATACATCTATGTGAGCTGCAAAAGCACAAATCATCGTACAGCACCTTCATCTAAAAATACGCAATCCACTCAAAATAAATTTGCTGCAAAAATGTGACTTTGTCCATCAAAACTCTGAAAATTTCCCCTTTGTTAAAATCAGATATCCAGGCGTGTAAAATGTCCCCAGTAAAACATTATGCGATTTATTGTTTAATGCTGAGGGTGTGTTAAGTCCAGAGAAGGAAATTGCATGTTGGCTTAAATATAGCTGCTTTGATCCTAAGTTTCCGCACTTATTATGTATGCTAGATGTTGGTTCCACTGGTTCCTGTTAGAAGAACTCCCAAGTGTGGCCTATTAGCATTCACATTGTTTTTTCATCCAGAACAGGCCAACGTTAAGGTACGATGTTATCACTCTAGAGATAAAACTCAGTGTGTGACACTGCATGCTATTAGCAGTGCATGTGAGGTAGTGTTCATGCTGAACCTAAAAGTTATCTTCTTTCTGGGCCATAAAGCAATTCTGTTAGAAAACATTTGCCATTGCTGCAGTCTTATGAGCTGGCACTTCCTTTTTCCCCTAAATGCCAGAGCAGAACGTATTCAAATCCTTCTTTACTCACATTTGAGCCACTGCCAAATTACAACAACACCGAAGAGCACAAGACTGTGGTAGGTCCATAACCACAAGCCCATATGCAAACTTCTTTTGAACTTTGAAAGCATAAATAAATAGGTAGACAGTGTTACCATCAGACTGCAGGTTTATGAGCTGACTGTATTGTCTGCCTTAGTGTTTCCCATGGAGTGAGACAGTGCAGAAGGGTCTGTGTCACATCTCAGTGGCTTCTAGACCACACATAAATCACACAAACTGGCCTCCAGCAGTATGAGTACCAGAGAGGAGAACAGCGTTTAGACTGAACAACTTAGCAAAGTCTTTAATTCAGTTCCATTTCTCTTATTTATATACTAGCAATTCACAGCAAATGTCATCCCAAGGTACTTTACACAGAAAATCCCATTCATAAAAGAAATACCCACAAATGCACTGCACAAACAGTGCTTTCTATTGAATAAAAGGAACGAATAGTAGCAGGAGCTCCTTTAGTGGCTTCAACTAGCAGAGAAACATTCCATTCAAGTCTATTTTTTATTTATATAGCGCCAATTCACAACACATGGATTGAAAAGGCAGTTTACAAAGTTGATTCGATCAAATCATACAGACAGATTGGTTTAAAAGTTTTGGATCTAAGGGAGCCCGGCAGCTTGCATCAAGACGTTGACTTGTAGCATTCACATTTCTCCTGAAAGAGAGCTCAGCGACGGTGGACAGTCGCTTGCACTGTCGTTGACTTTGCAGCAATCCCTCATACCGAACATGCATGTAGTGACAGTGGAGAGGAAAACTCCCCTTTAACAGGAAGAAACCTCCAGCAGAATCAGGCTCAGTGTGAACGGCCGTCTGCCACGACTGACTGGGGGTTAGAGAAGACTGAGCAGAGACACAAAAAGGGAGCACAGAAGCACTGATCCGGGAGTACTTTCTATAATAGAGAGGGTAATGGCAGACTAGCTCCACAGATGGCTGTGTCTAAGAAACAAACAACGTTTAAAAGCAGATAATCTCTGAGACAGTTAGTCATAGTAAAAGCTCAGCCAATCGGTATGTCTAGGAGAGAAACAGGGTTAGCTCTGAACATATGCTATATGCCAGCAGTAAACTCTATGAGTACATAACTGAATAAGTCATAACCACCATGACGAAAACATGAGGTTACTTGCAGTAATAAATGCAGATGTTATTTTCCCTTGCTGATGATGATTTGAGTGTAGTATATGAGAAGAATGAGAAGCAGTGGTCCTCCGGGGACCTATAAGCTTATGTCAGCAATTTAACCGCAGCAAGGGCTGAAAGGTCCAAAGGGCTTTGTTTTTTTAATCTAAAACAATGCCCCTTTGCCCGTAAATATCAGGAAATAATTTAAATGCACAAATTAAAATTCAGTCTTTTACAATTGTTGATCATTTTCACTTGGCAAAGCTCTTCAAATAAAGACTGAAACTTGTACAGAAGGAACTGTTTGCTCTTGAATTTCATAGAAAAGCAAAGAATGCATGTGTTTGCACAGGTTGTGCCTTAAGATTGACTTTTAGACTGCCAAGTTAAGCTTCTGCAGACAAACCAGAAGATAAGGGAGAAAAAAAGCATGGCATTAATCTGGAATGGAGTTTTTTCTAATTCTTGGCATGTATGTGATCTGTTATTTACACAGACTATAAAAGCATAATAAAAAATCATGGCACTAAAGCAATGTCAAAGGTTGTATATTGTAAATAGCTTAATTGTTGCGAAAAGAATACATGACACATTTAAGTCTGATCACCAGATTCTACTTTGTTTTAAAAGATAAATAAGTGCATCTTATTTACCTTTTAGAGACTTATGTCTCTAAAAGATAAATAAGTGCAGTTAAATTAGTGTGAATTGAAATAAGATCATAAAATAGAGAGAATTTTCCACAACATAGCTCATAAAAAACATGATGACGAGAATGGGTTTATCACAGCACTTTAAAAATAAACATCTGCCTAGAACTAGAATCAGGGTAATTTAGACCCTTCCACTAACACATCAAGGATCTATGGATGGCCCTCTGATAAACAGAAAATAATCTGATAAAACTGGGAACCTTACACAACAATGAGTGAACATCCCCCCCAAGCAAGAATAAAAGCCTCTGACTCGTTGCAAAAATGTTTACAAGCTGTGATACTTCAATTCAATTCAAAAATACTTTATTAATCCCAGAGGGAAATTAAATGCCAAATATTTCAGGATTTACTAGCATTGGCAATGCATGATGCTTGGCATTTAGTTATTTATTTACACGCTTAATACAACTGGATGGAAAATAAGACTTTACTTTACGGGTTAATTTGCAAACTCAGTTCTGGGTCAAATGTGGAACAACAACACAACAGCCCTGGGTAATGTGTTAGCTTAGTAGTTTTTATAGTTAAGCCTCAAATGATTAATACTCCTGGTAGATTTAGATTTCCAATTATTCTCATTCAAACAAGAAGTTTGTTTGTGGCAGGTATAAGGCTGATATCTTTAAGTGAACAATTCATTCTCTTGTGTGAATAAAGTTATAAACACAACTCAGAAAAAAGCAACCTTATTTACAGACTTAATTCACAGTTTTATTTAATCTAATCTGATTTGTTTCCATGTCATTGTATGGTTCAAAATGGTAGCCTACGAAGAATTCTGCTGAGAAGAACGAGGATCCTATAGTCTCATAACAAACTCGGTCACATTCTTTTAGTCTATACTTCTATAAAACTATACAAGTTTTATCCGAACAGCATAGATCAAGCATTTTGGTAAATAACCTAACTCAGCCGTTTTTAGAGTGGATTTATGTCACTAATGTTGTAAGAAAATCAATTTTATGTCACTGGTGCTTTACTTATACAATAAATAAATATTTCTTCCAGAAAGTCTTTCAGGTTATTTGTAACGACTTTTGACAGTGTTTGGGCTCATTAATCCATTTGCAACTGATTTAGTTTTACTATTTGTCAACTTCTTGCTGCCTTGTGTGACGTCATTAACCGGAATACATTTAAAGACGAATTGCCAGAGCATTTATTCCCCATTTTACGAGAAAAACAAAACATACTTTTCTAAAACCACGAAGTGAAGATTAATCATTTATTACCCAGCTGTTTTTTTATTTTTTTATCGATGTACACCTGTTGTTGAAAGGAAATTCAGTGCCAGCTTGTAGTGACCTGCAGCTGAAGGAACTCTGCAGTGACGCTGAAAACATCTCTAATTGAAAAAAAAAGCTGCAGCATAAAATGAGAATATCGTGATAAGTTTTCTAGCAAATGTTTGACTTTTCAGTGTTTGGTTTTCCAATGTTTAATTTTTCATTTCAACAATTTTCTTCATTGTTTTTCGATGTCATTGAAGCTGTCACTAGTTTAGCTCCATACCTCTCTCTCTGTCTCCCTCTGAACAGTTTCATGTCAGAGGTCAGTGTGAACTAAAAGCCTCTTTGGTTTCTAGATTGAAACTTCCATGATCCAACCGATGCTTGGGCGTCGCTGACACGTATGAAGGATGCGCTGCTGCATCAGAGGACAAGTCCGGACAGGAGGAGACAGCCGGGACGAAGCGCGCACGGTCCATTCAAGCGAGGGAACCCCCTTCCTCTGCTTCCCCCTCCAAGCGCTGCGGCGAGGAAAGTAGACACTCCTCCTCCTCCCCCGTCCTCCGCAGAGACGGGAGCTTTTTCCTCCCTGCACCCCCGATCGGGCGGCCAGTCCTCCACGGCGCAGCGTAGCCCCCTTCGCAATCCGAGCCTGTTCGTGTCATGACGCGGAGCGGCGCGGGATCGAAGAGGTCGGACCCTCCCACCAGCCCGGATCCCCGCCGCAGATGACTCCTTCTCCCGGCTCTTTCCACTTTGGTTCGGATGAAATATGCGATGTTCGCTGGAGCGCTCGGTCCTCTTTCAGCTGCACTTTGTTTTCGTGCTGGCAGCGGGCCACGACGAGCTGTCTGGCGGACTCCTCTCCCTCTCCAAGAAGCAAGGTCAGTGTGGTTGCATGGAAACGACTTTATGCGCAAATCTTTGCAGACTGCATTAAAAACGAAAAAGTTGATCAAAAAGTAAATTCAGCACTCCCTGTGTAGGGGGCTTCTCCCAGCCAGGCTCAGGTCCGTCCATCGTGCACCCCGTGAGGATCAGCGCTGATGGCCAGTTTCTCTCCCACTCCTTGTCTCACCATTTCAAGACCGGGAGAGCCAGGCGCGATCTGCGGCCCCTGGCTCCGGAGGGACCGGTCTACTACAAGCTCAGCTACAACGGTCGAACTTTAATGTTCAATTTGACCAAAAACAACCACCTGCTGTCAACTGAATACATCCTGGAGAGGAGGAATGGCAGCGCCAGCAGGACTGAGCGTGGCTTGTCTGAGGGGAACTCCTGCCACCTTCTGGGCACTGTAGAAGCCCCTGATGTCAGAGGAACTGCTGCCATCAGCACCTGCAAAGGACTGGTAGGTTATTTTATTCTACTCGCCCTATAGGCTGAAAAAAGTCAATTTTGACCTCCGTCTCATTCATTAGACAACAATATGGTCTAGTTACTTTTATTCAAACTGAAAAGCAGATTTTACATCTATTGGTTATTATTTTTAGAGCTCTATCTATCTATCTATCTATCTAGGTGGGGTATGATAGTCTGGACAGGTCGCCACTCTATTGCAGATATATATATAGATATATATTAATAAAAATTTAAGTTATTGTCCAAACAAAAATGCACAATAAATACACAAAAAGTGGTTGTGGTTTTCACGTGCTAAGTGTGCAGAATATTGTTTTCAACACTGCTTTTTATAGCAGTGTTGTCCAAAGTGCCGCCCTCGGACCCATTGGGGCCCTTTCAATGCTTTTGTGCAGCCCCGGCTGCAATGCAAGAAGGGTACAATTTTGGCCCACCAACATTGGTGGCTGGAGCACAGTGGACAGTTTTTTTTATTATTAATATTTCACTCACAAATTATATCTTCTTGAAAAAGAAACTATTAAATTCAACATAAATTCTTCTTCTTCTATAAACCTTGTTTTTTAAATTTAATTTTCATTTCATTGAAAGTGGGACGACAAATATCTGGCGGCTTATGCGAAAGAGGACTTGGACAGGTCTGTTCATTAAACTCGCCTAAATGCAGCAAGCATTTTTTTAAAGACATAGTGACCCATATAGTGTTCCTGTAGCTTAGAATTATGCCAATAAAATAGAAAACAATCTACCCAGAAAATTTAGGATGTCTCTTTTAATCAGGCAAATATGTGAAGTTTTGGATCTCTAGTGCTTTTCAGACAAATTTTCTACCAAGATATTACTTCGTCTCTTTAAAATACTGCATCTTTAGTTTATTAGGTAAAGTTTAAAAAAATCACAGCAAAAATGAATTCTGTTTATATCTAAAACGAACATTATGCTGGCCTGTAAGCACTTTCAAAGTGGCAATTGCTTTATAGAGTAGGCAAGTAGCACAAATAGAATAAGCTCAGGCTAATTAGTGGCACTGTCTGCTGGAGTAGCCAGTCTGCAGTCAGAACTTACAGTTTTAAAACAGCATCACCTCAGTAAGGGTGATAGGTGTTGTTTCTTTGGTGTCCAGAATATGACTTTTAAATTTTAATGTTAGTGTTAAAGGTGTAATTGCCTTCTTTTAGACAGCTGACTGGCAGTGTGCAGCAACAGATTGGTTAGAAGGAGAGCCGCACTGCTATATGCAGTTTTGTGTCCTTTTATAAATAAGACTTTAAACTGTAGGAATGTTATAATGTCCCAAATCCAGATATGTTCCCTTGAGTCGTTTTTTCTCAAACGGAAAGGGGAGCAATGCTCCCACCGGGTCGGGGGTCAGTCTCTGCCTCAAGCAGAGGAGATCCGATGTGTTGGTGTCTTGTTCACAAGTGATGGTTGCACGGAGCAGGAGATGAATAAATGCACTGGGGCTTTGTCAGCAGTAATTTAAACGACACTCAAGTATGTGGTGGTAATAGAAAGAGCCAAGCCGAAACATGAAGCCATTTATGGGCCAGGCAAACACCTTGGCATCCCCCAGAATCAACAGGAGAGCGATTTCTGGGTCTTCCTCGTTGACCTGATCGTGGATAATCGGAAGACAAACGATGGGTTGAAGGAGTGTGTGATGAAAAATCTCGGTGGTTTTTAATGCCTTACCTTAGGGGGAATGGTTAGTGGTTAGAGCGTTGCGCTTTCATCCTGGAGGTTCAGGGTTCAACTCCTCAGCGAGACCCTTAGCCCCAGAATGCTCCCCGGGCGCCGCACAGTGGCAGCCCTCTATTCTTCAACGAATGGGTTAAATGCAGAAGACAAATGTGTGTTGCAATGACAACTAAAGATTATTATAGATAGCCATGCCTGCTCCACGCAGCCAGCAGACTCCTCCATCTGACAGTGCCCTGCTTGTAGGTTTGCTCTTCAAAGACTTCCTGACGCTCTTTGCAGAAGGTCTGTTCTGCAGACTCACTGACTGTTGCTGCTTCACATGTTTTCCTCTTCACCAGCACCCTTTTGGCTCGCGCACGCTCTCTTTGCCGCTGTCTGTACTTGCAGGACGTCTTTGCGAGCTCCATCTGAGCATGCATGGTCTCTTTGCTCCGTGCTCGGAGTATGGCTGGAGTCACAGCTTCTGGCATATTTCTGTTGCGTGTCAAATAAGGTGTGACAGCCAGGTAGAAAGCCAGGAAAAAAGCACCATATGCTCTTTGTCCATTGGTCTTGTGCTTCTTTTACTTTAGCTGTAGTGTTTCCACACAGATGAAGAAGACAGCTGGACAGCAGATATACAGGACTATATTGAGATTTTCACGTGAAAAATCTGAATATAAATGAATGTTGCAAATATGCCTTTAAAATACATTTACTCGACAAAAATACCTTATTTATCTTGGCAAAGGTTATACAGATGTTTTAAAGGGACCGAGGAGACCATGAATGAAGAAGAGGAGGAGCATTTGGAGGAACAATGTGTCACTTCTTGCCATGAAATGTATCTCGGCGTGTCGATCCTGCTTGATCGGGTCACAGCGGGAATTCCTCGTCTAATTGCCTCACAGTTGCGCTGTGTAAATGCCGTTACTTCTTCCTGACTTGTAATCCTTCAAATGAGCTTCGTTTGTCACACGTGACTCATAATGAGTGTGAGATGACATCAGGAATTTCTAACTCTGACCCACTTTCCCTTTTCGTCCATGGCAAAAGGATGCCTTACGTAACACTAAATTCTGCCTATCTATACTTACTGTGTTTAAAGTACTCGTTGTACATTACCAAATGTTCTCGTTGTCATACTTAAAGTGCTCTAGGAGCTGCGGTATGATGTATTGCACCGTGTTGGTCTGTGGAGGAAGGTTTATAGCAGCTGAAAGCGCACAGAGACCATCAAACAGCAAGACACAGCCAGACAGATGTGGGAGTGAAACCCCGCCAGCTGCAGAGAGGCCGTTCATCCTCCTGAGAAGAAGAGAAAAGAAACACATACATGTAAATGGGGATCATTATTTATTTATCTGGCACTAGGCAGAAGTTTATGATGTTGGATCAAAGAAAAAAAAAGAAAGAAATATATGACGATAGTTTGCTAACCCACTATGAACATTTAATTTATTTCCCTTTATCTTTATTCCAGTTGTGATAATAGTCCACTTGTCGAGTTGCCACTTCTCTATAAGTGCTGGTCTGGTTTTAGAGACAATTATTGTGACCCACTCTATCTACGGTCTAGTCTGTAATCTTTAGAAAAGGGGGAACAAATAAATAACAGTGATGCACCAATCAGTCGGCCACTTTTACCTTGATCGGTTCAAGATAAAGTTAGCTTTCTTGTTAATGAAAAGCATCAAAATGGAAAAATTCCACATTTTTCAGTCAGTAATCAACACTAAAAACTAATTACATTTAGATTTTTTTTTTTACTTTTACATGGTTAATAATAAGCTAAACATGGCCTATTTTTAATGAAGAACCAAAACTGTCTGATTAGTCCAGAAAACGAAATAATTTATTTATGCTTTTATCAAACTGAGGGAGGAAAAATAGTTTGAGCAGCAAAAGTAACAATCCCAGCTGAACTTGTCAGTTATTAAGAGCAAATATATTATTATCGTTAAATATTATTAAGTGCAAATCTCAACAAGAAGTCAGTCATTCCAAAGAAAAGTGCGTGCAAACGTCAGTCACAAACGCGATAAAGGGGCAATTGACTAAGCAGCTTACTTACTTTGTGCGTTACAATTTCTCTGGTATTCAAATTATTAGTTTTTTGGAATCTTATGTGTGACAAGTTGTCAATTCAATTCAATTCAATTTTATTTATATAGCGCCAAATCATGAAACATGTCATCTCAAGGCACTTTACAAAGTCAAGTTCAATCATTATCTATAAACCTGGAGAGACATCAGTCAAGAAGATAAGAGAACAATGGTCTCCTGAACACTAGAACACACCGCTGTATTTCTGTCTCAGTGCCCAAACCACATCAGAGCACATTTGCTCTACAAGAAAAGACAAGTTGATAAGGCCTTAATTTACAAAAATGATTATAGCCACCTTACAAAAACTTAATAGATTTTACATTTACCAGAACGATGAGAATGGATTAACTATAGCTGCTGATTTATCTGGAGGAAAATATATTTTTGCTGATTTTTAACAAGTGTACCTTTTTCAGTATTAGAAAAATGCAGAAGAGAAAATGTCGTAAACAAACAGCCCAGTGGCAGCAAACTGATTTGCTGTAAGTTCTCTGAACCGTGACCTCCTCCAATCCCCACATGAACTAAACAAGACTTTGAACTGGTGAGCTGAGTGAAGAAAGTCTGTCCAACAATCTGTCCGTCTGATTTTTACCTTCTCACATTCACTTCCTCCGGTTAATATTGGGTGTTTGATTATGTCTACGAGGTGTAAAGCTGGCAACAGACCTGGGTCGCCCTTCCTAGGTAGCGTGAATCCAGATTATAGCCCAAGCCACTATATTAACACCTCTACATCCTGTCGTTTTAGCACCCCGCATCTGGCTGCAGATTTAATTGCTCTGCAGTTCAAACGAACGCCGTTTTACGGCTGCAAGCTCAGCCAGATTTGCTTCAAATCCTTGTGTCCTTAAATCGTGCAGGGCCTTACTGTTGCTGAACACTTGAAAACCACCGTGTTGGCCTGAGAATAAACTAATCTGTGCTTCTTCTGCTTTTGTTGGGTACTCTGTGTTTTTGCCAGACCCGGGGCACTGCGCGAGGCAAGCACATGCAAGCTCAGACCTATTATAACGCAATTTTCCTCACTTAAATGAAATGCTTCTCAGCATTTATGCAGATGGTAAATGCCAGAAATGTCTGTGACCTCCGAAGACCAAATTAACCCCCACTCCGTAATTATATTTTGAACCTAAAGGAATGCAGAGACAAATATGTTTGGCGCAGCCTTCAAACCAGCTTGAATCAGGGCATGTTTGCGCTTCATCATCTTACAGTAATGAGCGCCGTCAGCCCCCACCTCTCCTCGTGTCCCATTTTGTCCTTACCGAGGCCACTCAGCGGAGATTAACAGCAGCCCCTTTCGTTTCAGGTCCACTTGGCTGCTTCTCTAAAAACCCACAGAAGCAGGAAACGGGGGTAAAGCAGTTCCACATGGCTGGTGTATTTAAAGCACACACCCATGTTATGGTAACCTCACATGGCTCTGGCACCTCGCACCCAAACAGCATGCTTCCTCCAGGTCAGAGGAAAGGGATTAATGAACAGAGGTTGGAGAGGGGGTGGGGGGGGGGGAGCGAGGTTGACAGAAAACTCAACATTCAGAGCGGCAGCAGGGCAGTTCTCCATGTATGGAGACACAGAAAGCCGACGTGGTTCAAGGTTGCCTTCGCATGATGAGCACAAAGGTCCCAAAGGATTTGTGTACAGTATGGTCGCTTTAAGGTTAGAACACACAATATAACCGCACAGTACAGGCAGAGTGAGTCAGGCTGGATGTTTTTTCGTGCACATCATGCAGAGCAGCAGTCTGAGTTCTCAATGAGCCTCTTTGTAGCGTTTCCTACTGGTGGCTCTGCAGACCGCCACCACCTGCTTTTGTCTGCCGGGACTCAGCAGAAGTTTTAAAAGTCCGGGAAAAAGTCCAGGAGATGACCCAAGACGTTGCCAAACAACAATCCCCTAAGATCAGCCTTGCAGTGCCTTGCAAAAGTATTCACACCCCTGGAACATGTTCACATTATGTCTAATTTGGGGGAAAAAACTTTAGTGCATTTAATTCAGATTTGATGATATAACTGCACAGCGGAGCAGTGGGTAGCACTGTTGCTTTGCAGCAAGAAGGTTCTGGGTTCAGATCCAACCCTGGGCCTTTCTGCATGGATTTTGCATGTTCTCCCTGCGCATGTGTGGGTTCTCCCTGGGTACTCCGGCTTCCTCCCACAGTCCAAAAACATGACTGTTAGGTTAATTGGCTTCTCTAAATTGACCTTATCTGTGAGTGTGTGCGTTAATGGTTGTTTGTCCTGTCTGTCAATGTGTCGCCCTGCGACCTGTCCAGGCGACCTGTCCAGGTTTTACCCCGCCTCTCGCGCAGTGAACGTTGGAGATAGGCACCAGCAACCCCCGTGCAACCCATGAGGGATTAAGCGGGTCAGAAAATGGATGGATGGATGATATAACTGCGGAAAGCATTGTATTGACGTCCCAGACGTTAGCTGCTTTCCTGCACGTGTTTATTTGGGTCTCTTTGAGCTGACTAAATGAATGCACGTCTCTAAATCACAGGGAGAGCTGTTCCATTAAGAAATCCGCACATCCTTTCTCTAATTATATTAGCTTTACCTTTTAGCAAAAGATTACACAAATTAAACAAACTATGACAGCACGAAAGTGACGCGGAAGGAAATAGACACATGCTTTCAATAGTTTTTGCAAATGTCCCATTTTACTTTAAAACCCTTACATAAAATCTTGCAACTGGGGCAGAGGTTGTCCTTCCAGCAGATCAGCAGTATTAAACATGCATTCAAAAGCTACAACGGAGCGGTTTACATCAAAGCATGGTGATGTGTTAGAATGGCCCTGACAAAGCCCAGACCCGAATCTGAATCAGAATCTTTGGTAAAACTTGAAAATTGACGTTCAGATGTTCTCCATCCACTTTGAGCTTGAGCTTTTTACAAAAGAAGAACGTGCATCGATTTTAACTTTCTGCTAATGCAAGGCAGGTACTGAACATGACACCAAAGCCTTGCAGCTGTAATCGCAGCGAAACGTGGCTCTACTGAATGCAACTGCAGGCCACACATTTCAGATTTCTTTATTTCTTAAAAATTGGAACGCTGTTCATCCTTCTGTTTAGAACGTGCCTTACTTTGTGTCAGTGTGTCAATAAAATGCATTGATGTTTAAGGTTCTAAAATGACAAAACGGGAAAAAGAGCGAGAGGTCTGAACCCGGCTGTGAGACACTTAACATGTTTTCCAACAATATTTAGTCTGGTGTCCGGCCCATACAGCAGAGATAAGACAATCTCTCTTACTGGATGAGATATAGAGGAGCTGCGCAATCAGCTGAGTGTTTGCTACGCGGGGGCCTGTGGGAAACTTTCCCTGCAGAGCGTAGACATATCAGCCGGCATGCTTTGGAGATGAGTCCGCCACAGCTCGGGGAAGTTTTGGCTGATGGCCCACGCTCTGACTTGCTGCTGCAGAACCCATGTTTCGGTACTACATTGGGTTTTACAGAAAACTAAATAACCAAAACCTCAGGCATAAACAGATGTGTTTCACTCACAGGGGTTTTGGCCGAGGTTTACTAAGTCAAAACAATCCAGAGCGATTCGGCTGCCTACCAAAAGCATCTGTTTTGTATATATGTGGAAAGCAACATTTTCTGACTGATTGTAACAGATGTCGAAAACTATTCGTTCCAATGGGAGTGTCGATTTTTTTTTTAGTTCCTGAACTCCATGAACGCAGCGGTGGGATACAGGATCGTTGTAGCGCCACAGGCTGCTGTAGGATCGCCCTCTGACATTTCTTTTGCCGCTTTTTCCAAGAAACACACGAGTGACTCGTCAGGATGACCTAGAAAGCTGAGCTGTGCAGAAACAGCTCAGCAGAAGAGCAAGAAAGCTGGCCCAAGAAACAAATTGAGCAATCTCAATTTCACATTTTATGTAGTTCATTGTTAGTAAAGGTTTTTGCTTTCGACTGTGTCGATACAGACTTTTCTCTGTCCATTGATGTGCCGTTTTAGAAATAGTTGTTAATTAGGTGAATGGTCTGTTGCATGATCTCAGGTTGAACTTGATACCAAATCTGTTATTTAAAAAAACACACAATTAATTACCTCAAGGAAAATAATTTGTGTCTTTTCTAAGACAACACACCTTACAAATACCGGCTACCCTGAAAAAGATCTATGAAAGGATTTGTATAAATTGACTTTTTATTGCAGTGGCATGATTTTGTCACATTGCAAAATTGACCAAAGTTCTTTCATAGGTAAAGGTTCAATTCTGGATAATTATGCAATTCTTTATAAGTAAAATCTTTCACATGATTGAAGGCTTTCAGTAGGACATAAAACCAACAAGTATTCCTACCGTTGCTAAAATATTATATTGATTATAACATGTAAAATCATGTTTGCAGTAACGTTTATTTATTGTTATCTTGCTTTTGACACATAGACTTACGCAAAAATATAGACTAACCAGCAATTTAGGAGTCGTTTATATGTGCTTGTTGCGCAGAACCTTTTAACATCTAATTATGCAGATTTTTATACAGCAACACAAGCATGATATTCTGATATTAGGCGGTTAAGTGGTGGGTCGGGTCGTAGCTGGGCAAATATTAAACTTTGTTTTGTTTTTGTTTTTTTTATCCAAATTTACACTTCTTCTATCCAAGCAGAAATGTAAAACACCCAAAATAAAAATGTTTAAAACATTGACATGACTTAGTACCGGTAACCGACCTATGCCTGATCTATCCATCCATCCATCCATCCATCCATCCATCCATCCATCCATCTATCCATCGTCTTCCGCTTATCCGGGGTCGGGTTGCGGGGGTAGCAGCTTCAGTAGGCCCAGACGTCCTTCTCTCCCCAGCCACTTGGGCCAGCTCCTCCGAGGGAATCCGAAGGCGTTCCCAGGCCAGCCGGGAGACATAGTCCCTCCAGCTTGTCCTGGGTCTTCCCCTGGGCCTCCTCCCGGTGGGACGTGCCCGGAACACCTCACCAGGGAGGCGTCCAGGGTGCATCCTGACCAGATGCCCGAGCCACCTCAACTGGCTCCTCTCGACGTGGAGGAGCAGCGGCTCTACTCTGAGTCCTCCCCGGATGACTGAGCTCCTCACCCTATCTCTAAGGGAGAGCCCAGACACACTACGGAGAAAACTCATTTCAGCCGCTTGTATCCGGGATCTCGTTCTTTCGGTCACGACCCAAAGCTCGTGACCATAGATGAGGGTAGGAACGTAGATCGACCGGTAAATCGAGAGCTTCGCCTTTTGGCTCAGCTCTCTCTTCACCACAACAGATTGGTACAGCGCCCGCTTCACAGCAGACGCTGCACCAATCCGCCTGTCGATCTCCCGCTCCATCTTCCCCTCATTCGTGAACAAGACCCCAAGATACTTGAACTCCTCCACTAGGGGCAGCACATCCTCCCCAACCCAGAGAAGGCACTCTACCCTTTTCCGGTTTAAGACCATGCTGTAAGATTTGGGGGCACTGATTTTCATCCCGGCCGCTTCGCACTCTGCTGCGAACCGCTCCAGTGAGAGCTGTAGATCACGCCCTGATGAAGCCAATAGGACCACGTCATCCGCAAATAGCAGAGACGCAATCCTAAGGCCACCAAAACGGATCCCCTCAACACCTTGGCTGCGCCTAGAAATTCTGTCCATAAAAGTTATGAACAGAATCGGTGACAAAGGGCAACCTTGGCAGAGTCCAACTCTGATCTGCCTGATCTCTAATTGTGGGAATTTGCCATCCTCCTCACTGTGTGTGGTGGCCAGATAAACTTGGGTCCTCGTCCAGCCTTGCTTGCTTTAAACATTTCTGGCTGTAGATATGAGCATGTATAGGTAAAACGTTCTTCTCTTTAGTGAGCTTAGGAAGATTGGAACTCACCTGCCTGACTCTATATTGAATGTGCTCTTGTCTTTCCTATTTTGAAGAGTGACTAGGAGAAATGGGCCTCTATTCATTTTTATACTGTTTACACTGAGATCATGCCATCCCAACTAAATGTGATTTCACTTTAAGAGTTTTGACAAATCTTGACCTGGGTGCTAAACCAATGTATGAAATGCACATAAATGTACAAGCATTAAAAGTAAATGTTCCAGGAATGTACCTTTTAGGTGGGTTTGGAGGCATACCTTCATGTTATTGTTTATTCACAGGAATACTTTGTGTCTGTGTTTAAATAGCCTCCACCTGTGAGAACATGCACAGCATACTTCAGAAGGAGTTGTTGTTTTATCGCCTGAGGAGAAGAGAAATGTTCATATTCAGATCTGCTGGCTAATGACTGTGGGGTGCCTGTTTCTGCAGGTTTGTTAGGATGGGGGTCATCTGCCCTCTCAGCTTTGACTGAAACTTTGCAATTGCTTTGTTGATTTGTCTAGCGTTCCTCTTGTTTCCATGTATAAAAATAGGATTTAAGGTTTTATTCGGCTCACATTTCTTCTGTATTAGTTTTGTCGAACACATCTGCATGCCCCTCAAAGAACTGCTTAAACTTGGTTCGCTGCAGATGTTGGGACGTCTGAGTCATTTCGATGAATGATGTGGGCCTAAACTTGCCACGCTGTCATGTTTTCCTTTTCCTTTTCTTCTTACAGAGAGGATTCTTTTCCCTGCCAGAGGGGCATTTTTTCATAGAACCTGCTCAGAAATTGCCCAGTGATCCTGCAGGGACTCCAGAGCCACACATTGTCTCTCCAAGACCCACTGAGGAGAGAAGAAAACGTAGCCTGGAGGTTAAACAGACTCCTAGCTCCTGTGGAGTTCAAGGTGTGTCCTTCACTCAGTGTGTGAATATGCAGCTGCAGGTGTGTGTGAACTTGTAAATGAGACATTTTTTGTGTTGTTTTGTTTTTGCTCTGCCTGCACCTGAGTCAACCAAGGATAAGCGTGCTCTGAGCTATGTGTTTCATTATGCACGCTTTAGATGCTCCAAGTGACTCTCTCCAGGTGGAGAAAGAGAGGGAGGAATGGGAGAGGGAGCAGCGGAGGGGGGAGGCCCGGGCCCAGTCGCGTTCGCAGCGCTCGGTTAGCCGCGAGAGATGGGTGGAGACCATGGTGGTGGCTGACTCCAAACTCATCGAGTACCACGGCGGCGACAACGTTGAGTCTTACATCTTCACCATCATGAACATGGTGAGGAACCTCTCTGCTTCAAAGTTGTGACCACTCTGCGTGTCCCGCATGTCCACACAGGTTTGTTTTTAACACAAATTTTATGCTGCCAGGTTGCAGGAATCTTTCATGATGCTAGTATTGGAAACGCCATCCACGTCATCTTGGTGCGCCTCATTCTGCTACAAGGAGAAGAGGTAACAGTAATCCAAAGTCTTCTAAATGTTCAACAATGCTCCTTTGTGACTTGTTGGGCAGTGCCTACATTGTCAAGCAAGCAGACTTCATACGCATGTATGAAAACTGTCAGGTGGTAAATCCTGTGCACTCCGCTGTAACTTCTGCTTTTAAGTGAGAGGGCCGATGACCTCTTGTTTAAAAGCTGCTGAACCAGCCACTCCACAGTGACGAAGACGAAGTAATGGGCAGCAAAGCAGATGTGTAAAAACCCTTAAAATAAATTCAAATTCATATATATATATATATATATATATATATATATTTTTTTTATGAAAGTAATGCATATTTAATGAACAAGGACAACCAATTTTATTAAACTTCACCTGTGTCAATTGAACTCTTCTGAATGTATGTGCGAAAAGTGCTTCCAAGAAAAGGCGAATGCAGTCCTGTGGTGTTTCTTGCAAAATGTCATAAAGATTCCAAAATGTGGTGATTTTATTTTTGTGTGTCCTGTCAAGCAATGTGACAATAAAAATGTTTGTCTTAATGCCAAAAAGAGCCCAAGAGATTTTACTTTTACGAGTGGAGCTACAAACTGTTTGATTTATATATGCAAAAAGCTTTATCAGAATTTATGCTGGGACTATTTTCCGTTAAATGGACACTGAAACAGGAAGGTAGAAGAGGGAAAAAAAGGAGAGAAACAGATGAGACAAAATGGCGAAAACGTGAAAAAAAGAGGAGAGAAAAGGGAAAGAGCAATATAACATCACCTCAGTCTGCTTCTACACCTGCAAAGAGAGATATAAAAACAACAGCAGAACCAGCCGATAAAGTATTACAGGTACAAACAACCAACACCTTAATACCATCACTGAAGAATATGAAGTTACATGAAATGTATAAAGTGACAGCTAAAGATAATAATAAGGGTTTTTTATATAGAAGTGAATCTGTAAGTACCTGAATCCAAGCCCCTGTATGTTGTGGTGTAAATGTGGTGATTTGTACCATGAACTCTCTTGTTTGCTGCAGAAAGGACTGAAAATCGTTCACCATGCAGACACTACTCTGTCCAGTTTCTGTGCGTGGCAGAAAAACCTAAATCCACAGAGTGACACGCACCCAGCTCACCATGATCTGGCTGTTCTGATCACAAGGCGAGTGACCCACAAATCTGCAGTTTGAGTTTATCCGATTGTGCATACGTTCCCTATATGATGTGTGTACTTGTAAGAATTATTGACGCTTGTTTCCCTTCGAAGGAAAGACATCTGTGCAGGAATGAACCAGCCCTGTGAGACTCTGGGCCTTTCTCATCTGTCTGGGATGTGTCAGCCCCACCGGAGCTGCAACATCAACGAGGATTCAGGACTGCCTGTCGCCTTTACTGTCGCTCATGAGATGGGCCACAGGTAGAGCGTTTTTAATTGCTGTGCAATAGCTACTAGTGAGTTATCACAGGCACTGAGGTCATTATAAAGAAAGAACCCACTTTCTGAACAGTATTTCAGCATTTGTCAAATATGAAGTTAGAAATCAGCACTCAACTAGACATAAGCGCATACACCAACCCTACGTCTCATCAAATTAAAAACCATAAAGGTACTTTTATTAAATTTACCTTCTAACCTCTTGTCAGAATCCCAGGTTTCATATCCAAACGGGACACAGAAACACGTGTGCATGGTTTTAATTTAAAATGTTTCTATACCGGTCCCCGATGACAGTCTGTCCTGCAGCTGCAGCTCATCCATCTAAATGCTGCTGCCAGATTCCTGACCAACTCCAGCAGAATGTGTCATATAAAGCCAGTCCTTAAATCACTGCACTGGCTCCATGAGTGTAGAATGATATAATGCATAATGTTCTTATTGCCATTGAAAGGTATGGGCCGAAATACATTTTAGAGTTGATGCAGGTTCAATTCAATTCAATTCAATTTTATTTATATAGCGCCAAATCATGAAACATGTCATCTCAAGGCACTTTACAAAGTCAAGTTCAATCATATTATACAGATTGGGTCAGATTATACAGATTGGTCAAAAATTTCCTATATAAGGAAACCAGTTGATTGCATCAAAGTCCCGACAAGCAGCATTCACTCCTGGGGAACCGTAGAGCCACAGGAAGAGTCATCTGCATTGTACATGGCTTTGCTGCAATCCCTCATACTGAGCAAGCATGAAGCGACAGTGGGAAGAAAAACCACCCATTAACGGGAAAAAAAACCTCCGGCAGAACCGGGCTCAGTATGAACGGTCATCTGCCTCGACCGACTGGGGTTACAGAAGACAGAACAGAGACACAACAAGAGAAACAAAAAAGCACAGAAGCACACATTGATCTAGTAATCTGTTCTACATTAGATGGTAGTAGCGGGTGAGCCGTCTTCTCTGGATGATGTCAAAGTTAACAGAACGCCAGACCAGGTGTACCTACTATGAAGAGAAAAGAGAGAGAACAGAAAGTTAAAGCAGAAATGACAACACATAATGCATAATTGAAGAACAGTAGAACTCAATATAGTGAGAAAATTAGATCCTGATATACTCAAGTAACCTAAGCCTATAGCAGTAAAACTATAAAGGTAGCTGAGAGTAACATGAGTCACTAGTTATAATTCTTGTCAAAAAGAAAAGTTTTAAGCCTAGTCTTAAAAGTAGATAGGGTGTCTGCCTCACGGACCAAAACTGGGAGTTGGTTCCACAGGAGAGGAGCCTGATAGCTAAAGGATCTGCCTCCCATTCTACTTTTAGAGACTCTAGGAACCACCAGAAGACCTGCAGTCTGAGAGCGAAGTGCTCTGTTAGGAACATACGGGGTAATCAGAGCTCTGATATATGATGGAGCTTGATTATTAAGGGCTTTATACGTTAGAAGAAGAATTTTAAATTCTATTCTTGATTTAACAGGAAGCCAATGAAGGGAAGCTAAAATTGGAGAAATATGATCCCTCTTGTTGATTTTCATCAGAACTCTTGCTGCAGCATTTTGGATCAGCTGAAGGCTTTGAACTGCATTTTGTGGACTTCCTGATAGTAAAGAATTACAATAGTCCAGCCTTGAAGTAACAAATGCATGGACCAGTTTTTCAGCATCACTCCTGGACAGAATGTTTCTAATTTTGGCGATATTCCGGAGGTGAAAAAAGGAAACTCTGGAAACCTGTTTAATATGGGATTTAAATGACATGTCTTGGTCAAAAATAACACCAAGATTTTTTACTTTATTACCAGAGGCCAGGTTAATGCCACCCAGATTAAGTGATTGGTTAAGAAGTTTATTTTTTGAGGACTCTGGCCCAAAGATTAAAACTTCGGTCTTGTCAGAATTTAGATGCAGGAAATTTAAAGTCATCCAGCTTGGGGGTTTCAAACTTCAGGTATAAACCAAAACCTACATCGGTTGCCCATTACATTTTAATTCTCACATCTAACCTTGTCCCTCCTCTTCTTTGTTACCCGTGTACATCGCTTACACTGCTTCCCGCTCTCAGATCTTTGTCTGCCACTCTTCTTATTGTTCATTTTGCCCGTGTTATCACTGTGGAGAACAGAGCTCCTCGGCTCTGAAACTCACTTCCTCCAGTCATTAGGAATATATGTTGTCTTCCATTATTCACTTCACAGATCAAAAGACACCTGTTCAAAGTGGCTTATTTGCTTTAAATGTAGAATTTGCCTGTTTTCAAAGCGTATTTACCAATTTGCCATTTAAATGATTGTTTTATTGTTATTTATTTATTTGTTAGTTTTTCCTCTGTAAGGTGACCTTGAGTTTTATTATTATTTTTATTATTATTATTATTAATATTATCTGCGATAGACTGGCGACCTGTCCAGGGTGTACCCCGCCTCTCACCCATTGACAGCTGGAGATAGGCACCAGCACCCCTCTCAACCCCAATAGGGATAGGCGTGGTAGAAAATGGATGAATGGATGGATATTATTATTATTATTATTATTATTATTATTATTATTATTATTATTATTATTATTATTACTACTACTACAATTTTGTATTCCGTTTGCAGTATTTTTGTTCTACCTAAGATTTGCAGAAACGGTTGGCTCCTTTTAATTAGTGCTTAAAACATTTCTTTCTATTGAATGTTGTTACAATCCTTGAAATGTATTTGTCGTTTTGAATGTCGTTCTCCGCTCTTTGTTCTTTTAGCCTCCTCTAAAGATTACCCTGTGCATGAATTGTTTTATACAAATAAACTGCCTTGCCTCACCCAAGCTTTCTAAGAAGACACACTTTAACCAGATCTGTTCCGCAATGTATTTCTCAAGTGAGGCTAAACGTTTCAACTAACAAAGCCTGAGCGTCAACACCATTGCATTCTGTATTTAAGTCGTGTTAATTTGTGATTCACTACAGTTTCGGGATTCATCACGACGGCCAAGGGAATGACTGTGAGGTGGGGGGGAAACATCCGTTCATCATGTCGAGACAACTGATGTATGACAGTTCACCTCTTACCTGGTCCTCCTGCTCCAAAGATTACATCACACGCTTCCTTGAGTAAGGCTCAATTAGAAATTTGCTCTGCAACCGCTTACCATGATATGATGACAATTTTCTTCTTGAGGGATCAGTAAATTGTCTAATTAATCAATTTATATCTCTAACTGGGACCACAACATTCCTAAAAAATAATAAGAAGACCACCTGAATGTGCAGGTACAGATTTGCATGAGCGGTAAAATGATGCAAACCTCACAAAGGACATGCCGTCTGCTTGACGAAAGCCAAGCCACAAAAAAACACAGCTTGATGGCAATCCAAGAATCCAAGTGCCGAGGCGTAAATATTATCCGTCTTGCCTCAACTGACATCGGAGCGAATAAGAGACAAGAAGCAAGAGCAAACAAAACGAAGGAGAGAACAGGGAGCAATGGTGGTGAATCGACATTTTAGTCAAATTGTGTCAAAGAGGAATTAAATACTTCTCAAACTTTACCAGCTGCTGCAAAGTCAGGTGACAAAGTCCATTTTCTAATTTGAAATTGATAACATCTGTTAATATTTAAGTTTGTTATGCTGTAGAATTATTTTACATTATACTTTAACAGTTTGGCATTGTGAAACAAAATCTTATTATTATTATCAAACTAATCAAAAGTTTTTGCCTCTGTCTCCCTGTCTAGTGATTTAGCTAGGTAGCTGGATACCTAGAGTAGATAGACAGCTGGCAGCTCACTAAGTTTGAAATAATGTTGTCAATGTCTCCATCATTTAAAAGCTTTGAGACAAAATCTGGGATTTTAATGGTATGATAACGCTGAATAAAAACAGCATTCACACAAAACCTAAAACAGGGATGTATCATCATTATTGGTTGAACAAGATTAAATAGCAGGATTTCTGCTGAATAATTTAATTGTACACAATTAAGTTCAATTCAGTTTTATTTACACAGCGCCAATTCACAACACGTCATCTTTACAAAGTCAATTCAATCAAATCAAACAGGCAGATTGTTAAAAAGTTTCCTATTTATGGAAACCTAGTAGATCGCATCGAGTCATTGACAAGCAGCATTCACTTCTCCTGAAAGAGCGTAGAGCCAGAGTGGATAGATGTTTGCATTGTGCTGTTGACTTTGCACGTGGCGACGGTGGAGAGGAAAACTCCCCTTTAACAGTGAGGAAAACTTCCAGCAGAACCAGAACCAGGCTCAGTGTGAACGGCCATCTGCCACGGCGACTGGGGGTGAGAAAAGACAGAGCAGAGACACAAAAGCGTGCAGAGGTGTTGATCCTGGAGTACTTTGTACATATTAGAGGGGATAGTGACAGACCAGCTCCATAGGTGGCTGTGTCTAGGAAGGAAACAGTTAAGTAGATAAGCTCTCAGACAGTTTTCAGGTCAGGATGAAAGAGAACACAGAAAGTTAGTTGTAGTAAAAGGTCGGCCAATAAGTTTTGTCTACGAGAGAAACAACTGGTCTCTAGATGAGAAAATACAGATAAATAATGTGGGAACTTAAAGTTTTACATCTTAAATAGGATAATATTATCATACCAGTCCCTACATCTTTTAAAGATGTAGGGATAAAAGATGGCCCTACATCTTTTGGTATGTAGGGACATGGTGTCTGACCACGTTTGATTGAAAGCAATTTCTTTGCTTTTTAATCTCTGACAGCCCATTTAACTATCTCTAAGACATGGAATTTTGTTGTAGGCTAAGAATACAGTCAGAAAAGGGAAAGACCAGACTCTGAAGCACTGATAAGTTATTACCCATCACATTTTTAAAACCTTGTTTAACCTGGATACCTTCATTTTGATACTAGCGCATACCTATCGGAGTCTAAAAAGTAAAACCCAAAAGCAAACCAGATGTTGCCGGCATGTCATTAGCCTATGTATGGATGTCATCTTCTTTTTCACCCCCCAAAAACTGACCTCGCATTAATTTTTATTTGCCTCAGCCGTGGATGGGGTTTCTGTTTGGACGACCGTCCTTCTAAGAGGGATCTGACCACCCCTCTGGCTCGTCTTGGCATCCGCTACACCACACATCATCAGTGCCAGCTCCAATACGGTCCAAATGCAACTATCTGTCCTGAGGTGGATGTAAGTGTTGCTCAACAGCTGAAATATAAATGACAATTCTGCTGAATTTAGACCTCAAATTGGTGATTTTTCAATTTTAATTTTAATTTAATTTTTGTTATTCTGATCCTGATATTTCTAGAACGTTTGCCAAATTCTTTGGTGTTCAGTGAATGATAGCTGTCGATCCAAACTGGATGCACCTATAGACGGCACCCGGTGTGGACCAGACAAGGTAAACATCGCTGTAAGCTTGGCCATGCCAGGGCTTTCATTTCAGATGTAGGCGGCAGTTAGGCTGACATAAACATATCAGCCCACCTCCTCTGTGATTTTGAATTATCACACTATTATTTTTTTTTTCTTACCTAGTGGTGTATTTCTGGAGAGTGCGTAATTGTGGGTAAGCTCCCAGAGACGGTGAACGGAGGCTGGGGACCGTGGGAGAAATGGTCCCACTGCTCCAGGACCTGTGGAACCGGAGTTCAGGCCGCAGAGAGGGAATGCAACAATCCCAAGTAAGAACTCGAACTTAACCTTCCCCTTTTTTCCCCTCCCTTTAATCCTTGGTCGATTCAAAATGTCCCGTTGTCCAACAGACCAGAATTTGGAGGAAAGTATTGCACCGGAGAGAGGAAGCGCTATCGGACCTGCAACACCAAACCTTGTCAGAACGAGAAGCCGTCCTTCAGAGAGATGCTGTGCAGTGAGTTTGACACAGTGCCGTATCACAACGAGCTCTACCAGTGGATCCCGGTTCTGAACCCGTGTAAGTGATGCAACCCTCAAACATACAACCGTTTAGTTTTTTTTTTTTTTCTGCTACACCATATGAAGCAACAGTAGATGCAGTTATTTGTATTAATCAATAGAGGGCAGCATTAGTCCTCGAAAGCCTTCTGTCATTTAAACACTGTTTGCACTGAAGTTCTCTTGGGCTTTTCTGACAGTTTGTAGATAGAAAACAGGGATTATAGTCAGTATCAACCCATACGAAACGTGTATCATTTTAAAGCCGTCACCAGATGAGTTTTCCATGTCAGCTGTTTACTAGAATGCAGACGATAAAGCGAGATTATTTTAATTTGAGGTGATTATGTAATGTTTTAGTCTCCCAGCATTGCTTTTGAATGAAATCTTACATGCATTTGTCTTTTTTGTGAAAAACAGATAAAATAAATGTGTAAACTTATACAATACACCAAAACTATAGTTAAAACTATACATTATTGAACAGTTAGATGATTTCAGGTTATGGAGTCAGTGCAACAAAACGTTATTATTTATATACATAGATGATACTTATAATTTGTATGGCATATATGTGTAATAATTATCATTATTTTATTATCAGTAATAATAATAGCAATAAATTATAGATCAAATAAATAAGGAAAAGTTAGTTAACAAACTTTATTTAGTTTCTTTCACGTTCATCCTCAGTAAATCCCTGCGAACTTCACTGCCGACCTGTTAGTGAGCATTTTTCGGAGAAGATGCTCGACTCGGTGACCGATGGGACCCCGTGCTTCATGAACAACAAGTCCAGAAACATCTGTGTTAACGGAGTGTGCAAGGTAGTGTGCCTGGGTAAGAGACCTGTAGAGACTGGGAGGGTTATAGCGGAGCGGGACGATGACACATTGCAGAGTACCCGCATGCCGACAGAGGGAGAGGATGCTCAGTGGAAACTTCCACTGTTCTGTGATTCGTGTGTTTGTGTTTAGGAGGTCGGCTGCGACTTTGGGATCGACTCGAACGCAGAGGAGGATCGTTGCGGAGTCTGTCTGGGCGACGGCACAAGCTGTGAGACGGTTTATAAGACATATGCTGAGCAGAAAAGTTTTGGTGAGTGCAACGACAACGGCAGTGCCTTGAAAAGTGACTCTTTTCACATTATGTCACATTACAAAATGGTTCGTACCAGAATTTAAAAGGATAATTCAAACACAGCAGGAAAATTATACTTGGTGTTTGAATTTTTTTTTTTCACAAATAGAAATCTGAATAGCCTTTTGGAATCCCCAGATTTATTCTCAGCATAAATCCAGCTTTTCTGTAAAAGGCCTCAGAGGTTGGAGAACATTAGTGAACAAACGGCATCAAAAAACGCAACAGACACAGCATACGGGTCAAGGGGAATGTATTGGAGCATTTTACGCAAGGTTAGGTAATAACAATATGAAAAGTCCAGCAAACCTACCAAGAAGAGCGCTACTCTGATGTAAGGACCATAGTAGCTCCGGAGGAGTTGAAGAACTCTTCAGCCCAGATGGGAGGATCTATCAAAAGGACATCTTTGTCTTGCACTTGACAAATCTTGCCTTTGCTGTGAACATACCAATCCCTATTGTGAAACACAGAGGTAGAAACATTATACTGTGGGGATTAATTTCTACAGCAGGAACAGGGAATTTGGTCAGAGCTATTGGGAGGATGGATGAAGCCAGAAACATGCCAAGGTTATACAAAAACCAGTTAGTGACTGCAAAATACTTGAGACTAGGGTGCAGGTTCCCCTTCCAGCAGGACGAATCCAAAGAAACAACCTCAGCTACCAGTCGGTCTGTGGTGAAAGGTGGTTCCGCAAAGTCAACGTGACCGTTAAGATACCGCCAACGCTGCAATGGAATGATTTAACATATTCTTAGCAGAGGCTAAATGAAAAGGCATCTCACACTTTTTAGATTTTTTAAGGGGTTAAGGCTTTAATATATAATTCTCCTTCCACCTCGCAACCAAGCACTACTTCATTTTGGTTATCTCGCAATCTAAATGAAATACATTCAGGTGTGTGATTGCAACATGGCAAAAATGTACTGCATGAAAACGTCTGCAAGGCGCTGTATCCAAATAGGAGAGTTCATACGAATATAAAGCCTTTAACACGAAGCAGGCAGACCCCTAATGAGGAAAAGCTCTGACGGGCCCAGTAAAAAGAGTGTGAAAAAGTGCAGAGACTAAATTTACGTCTGGAGGCATAAAGTCATTCCAGGGTAGCGCATAAGGATTGTACAGTTGTTCTTTATTGCCATGGCAGCAGCCTCATCCACACGCTCCAGCTGTTCGGCCAGTTGTGCTCCGAACGCGGGTGTGCACGCACGCCTGTTTGTCCAGAGATACACATCTTTGTCTGGTTTTACTGCACTTGGACAAGCATAACTCACCCGCTAAATCAACATACCGTGAAGACAGATTCATAGCGAAAGAGGCCCTAAAACAATAAAATCCTCCCTCCTTCCCGCCTTTCTCCCCTCATTCGCTTTCTTTCTGTGCGCGTGTTTTGCTACAAGTTGCATCCCTTCCAGATAACCGGCCCAGATGTGTGAGACTTCAAAAGGCTTGCACCAAGGGCAAGCACCCCCCCCCCCCACCCCTCCACCTCCTTTCACAAACACACACCTTCCCACAAACATCATTAAACCGAACAGACCCACTCATTGCTGCTTTCGTCCTCCCCCAAACCACCCACCTCCCATCCCCACACAATAAAAAAAAAATGCCAGCAACCCCTGCAAAGTGAGCCCACCCGGGTTAAACATCAGAGAAAAGGTGTCTGAAAGCCTGCATGTGAGCGTGGCGGCTGCCATGGTGGGCCGTCCCATGGCCTCGGTGCGACTCTGACTCCCCTCCTGACTCTCCCAGGGTACGTGGACGTGGGGGTGATACCCGAGGGCGCCCGGGACATTCTGGTGAGGGAGGCCGAGGAGGCAAGTAACTTCCTGGCCCTGAGAAGTGTGGGGTCGGACGAGTACTTCCTCAACGGCAACTTCATCATCCAGTGGAACGGCGAGTACGAGGCGGGCGGCACGACGTTCTACTACGAGCGCAGCGGAAACATGGAGAACCTCACGGCGCCCGGACCCACCAAGCAGCCAGTCATGCTCCAGGTAGGTTGGCCCTTTCAAAGGAGTGGGGAAGAGCAGATTTTAAAAGTGAATTATTCACACTTGTAGGTCACCTTCTAAAACTTCAGAACTAAATTCACTGACCCAACACAAAATAGTTCTCGCTTATTCATTCCTTATTGAATCAAAAAAATAAAAATAAAAAAAACACAACGGTGCTCTGAAAAATATTTCCTCCTTGCAGATTTCTTCTATTCTTGCTTTTTTTTCTTGTCAATTTAGTAGATACAAAAACACAAAACAAAAAAAAAAAAACACAGAGTGGTTCTAGGTGAAAAAGTAATTACTGTACGTCCTAATTTTCTGTGCAACACTTGGTGGCAGCAACTGCCATCAGGTTTTGCAAAATCCTGATGCCATTGAGCCTTTAACGTTGCCTTGGAGGAAATTTGACCCACTTCTGTTTTTTCAGAGAAAGAAGGGATGGTATTTGAGCATGAATGGCCTGTTAAAGGCCAAAAAATTTCAATCGGATTCAAGTCTGGCTAAAGAAAAAAAAAAAAACTGAATTTTTTTCAGCACTCCAGAGATGCAGTTTGTGGTTCGCTCTGGATCATTGTCCAGCTTAATGACCCAAGTCCACTTGGTCACGAACTGAAGGCAGGAGATTCTCTTTTATGTTTTCCTACTGGAGAGCCAAATTCATGGTTCCGTCAATATGACATTTACTTATTTAATGTCATTTTTTTAAAGTTTTTTATTCAATTACCTGTTTTATCACAGCTCTTTTTTGCAGACAAAAAGTGGCCTACCAATTTAGTCATTATTAACCACATGGCCATAAAGTGATGGCTGTGCAAAGTACGTAGGACAGTATGAACAGAACTCATCCATGTTTATGTTTCCCTAGCTCGTGTTATCTTACTTATACTCTAATAATTATTTATTTATTTATGTGAAGAAACACATAGCTAAATGTAACCAAAAAAAAATCTGTAACGGGCCAAATTAAAGCACCAAAAATCCAACATCAGGCAGATAGGAATGTGAATAATGTATTTATTTGGTTTTTGTTTCTTTAAGTTGCTCTTCCAGGAGAACAACCCAGGTATAAAGCTGGAATACACCATCAAGAAGACGAAAGTTACTGAAAATGAGGTCCCTGAACCTGTTTACAGCTGGAGACACGGAGCCTGGACCGACTGCAGCACCACCTGTGGCCTAGGTTTGGCTTTCGTAGAAACACCTTGCTTTCTTTTCGTTCAACAATAAAAGGTACTAAATCAGAAATGCTGTTGTCCTCAGGAGAGCAGCACCAGCCGGTACTGTGTTTTGAGACCGATGTGGGCGTTGTGGACGAGTCTCTGTGCGGCCCCGACAGCCGTCCAGAGGACCGACACCGAAAGTGTAAGAATATGGAATGCCCTGCTAGGTGTGTACTCTCAGACATCCTCAGAAAAGACGCTGTTTTACTGCAGTTTTTATGTTACCAGAGTCAACCATTTTTGCTCCATAATAAAAATGTACTTCAACGTTTACCTGTCAATAACAACCATAACCGTTTAGCAGCTCATGGGTTTACATTGATATACATTTTTGTATATTCTTTGTACATTTTCTTTTTTTTATTGTTTTCTTCACAACAAATATTTAGCAACATACATTTTTCTTCAAATTTACAGTTTTATATTTTTCCGTTGAGGCACCATGTTTGTATCAATTTGAGAGAAGAAGAAAAAACGTAACAGTTTTAAATTAAGGAAATTAAGCGTGTTAAAAAAAAACAGGGCACACATTTACTTTAGCTGCATGACATGTTCTCTTGTTTTTCCCATTTTGAAGACTAGCTCAGAGAAGTGGACCTTTATGTAAACTCAAATTTACACCCAAAGCACTTGAACGTGAGAGATTATTAATTAAATAATCCTCAACACCGATAAACTTAATATCTTAATATACATTTAAAAAAATTGTGTTGCTGATATTTATTGCATTTATTTACATTATTTTACTCTGATATTTAAAGCATAGGTTTCAATTACTAATATAGCAATGCTGTTGTTTGAAGTTATCCCTACATTTTTTTTTTTTTATTACGTATTCAATAACCTGTTTTTATCACAGCTCTATTTGCACCCAGAAAGGGGCCTGTGGTCATGGCCATGGTCATAAAATAATGGCTGTTTGTGCAAAGTTGGACATCATAAACAGAGCTCGTCCGTGTTTATTTTCTAAAAACGCAGCTTGATCTCTACATCACTGGCGAGAATGTTTTTGCTTACCCTGGTTTTCTGTCCTCCTCTGGCTCTTAGGTGGTGGGTTGGTGGTTGGCAGCAGTGTACAGAAACCTGTGGATCAGGAGGATTAAGGAAAAGAACCGTTCTTTGTGTACGCACTGTTTCAGGGGAGGAGAGGGTACTCCACCCTCTGGAATGCAAGCATCTGCTTAAACCAAAACCTGTGGTGCCATGCAACAGAGATGTTGCATGTGGGCAGGAATGGGCTGTTGGCAACTGGGAGGAGGTAGGCCTTTTTTTTTTTTTAAGGATAGTTTTTTTTTCTGTTGGGTAGTAGCTTGCCCCTTAAGCTCAGTTTTACCATCGAAAGACCTTTTTGCAAGATTCTCCCCCAAGTTTGATGTTGTTCATTGTATCCTTTGTGCTTTTAGTGCCCTTTCACATGTGGAGGAGGCGTTCGCTCACGCACGGTGACGTGCACGTTGGCACCAAGTAAGACCTGTGACCCCTCGACCAAACCCAGGTCCAAATCACTGTGCGCTTTGCAGAGCTGCCCAAACTCAAGTCTTCACAGACGGCCCGGACTTCCCCCTGTATACCGTCGCATTTACCCAAATAAAACTCACCCTACCAAACATCCTGGCTTACCATCATTAGCACCCCTAAGCTCCACAGCTGCGCCTACAACAACCACCAAAAAAACTACAACTGGTACCACAGAATCCACTTTAAGTCCTGAACCTACAGCTACTGAAATTATAGACCCAGAAGATCATGAGTTTAGTGGTCTGGGGAGAAAAAACAACTATACAAAGAGGAAGGTTTATCCTAATAAATCACGTTCAGCCAATAAAGAAATGAAAACAAGCGTTCGAGAGGAGGAAAATGCAGACGTAGAGGAGGGAAGTACTGAGGACGGGGTGCTGTACTCCCCAGGATATGATTATATTGTGGTGGACAAGACGAAAGAAGAAGAGAAGATTATTGACCTGGATGTTTTCGCCACGGTGACGTCTCTAACAAGTCCTCTTCAGACAACCACACCAAAACCACAAGCACGTCCACTTACCAAGCATATAACTAGAGTGCCACCCACAACTGCTTCGCCATTCGCTCTTACCAGTCCTGACACATGTGCAAGTACAACCCACCACTTACCCAACATCGACACCACCTCAAATGTAAAACCATACCGCCCATGGACACAGCGGGTTCCTCTAACAACTCCCCTGTACAAGTATGGCTCAGTCCTATCAAAAACTGGCTTCAAAACAAAGCAACCTCCCGCAACAACTATGAGAAAATCAGCCATCACGGCAGCTCCACCTCAAGTGCCATTTATTGACGTGAAGAAGCCCTCCCCAACAACCAAGAAAAACACTTCCACTTCTCGCACTAAAAAACCTTCCTCCAGATCCAAAGGAAGTCACTTCAACGGCCAAAAGCAGCAACCACGAAGTCCACAGAGCAGTTCCACCAGTGACCAAAGCAACCTGATGGCCAGAGAACCTGTTAGCATGGATGTATATTGGGTTGTTGGAAACTGGAGCGAGGTGTGTAAAGATTTTAAACTTTCTGTCTTACGCTGCAAAACATTCCCACCAGTAAACCATTCACACTGGACATGTTTCCATGATGCTACCCTGAGCCTTTATCCTCTGGAGCTTACAGTAATTACCCCGAACGCTCGATCACTGGAAGATTTAGGGCAGGGGTTCTCAAACTTTTCGCGGCCAGGGACCCCTTAGCAGCGGTAAACATTTTCCAAGGATCCCTTTAGATTCCTCATGCTGATAGTATTTTTGTACTGTTACGTAAATACATTAGGAATCATGCATGTTTTTAACATGCATGATGATGTAGCAGAGATTAAATCCTCGTTCTCGATAAAGCCAAACTCGATGTAATTGTTATCGTACTTCCTGATTTTAGCTGATTTGGCTTTTACGTTACTTCATGAAGCGGACGGAGTTGAATAGTTGTCCATTGTGTTACTTTGCTCAACCCCAACGCATCCTCAGCAGCGCCTCCTCAGGCCAGACTACACGTGTTTCACGGACCCCCAGCCCGTGGTTCGTGGACCCCCGGGGGCCCGGGGTGCCCAGTGTGAGGTCCGCTGATTTAGGGTACTCCCTCTATCTCCGCAGATAGCCGGACACTGAAGTCATGGATTTGAAATCTATATAGTTTAACTTAATAGAAAATATGAACTGAAGAGATGTTTACACCGAGATGACTGAAAAATGATGCTGAGAAATTTCCTACTAATTCTAAATGGGAAGCATCCTCCCTCCACAAAGCTTTACTCCAAAGGTTGAGGGTAATATCAGATTACTAATTCCCAATCAGAGAGATTTTTAGGGATATATTTCTACCCTGTTAATGTTCGTTAGCCTGGTAGATGAGAAATTAATGAATGATCAAACTCTTTATTTAAAACAACCAATAAAAGTTGATTAACAAAAATAAAGCATAAAATAAAACCCACAATATTAATGAGACAAAACACCATGTCTAACAAGTTTTATACTTAAAATCAATAAATTAAAAAAAAGATACGAAACCAAATACATTTTCAACCTAAACATTGGTTAGTGGGCCAAACCAAAATATGATGGCACATTGGGTAAAATCTACAAATTATGTGCAGTCTGTTTATTTTCTTTTATTAGTTATAGACTAAATAAAAGGCAAGTCCAGTAATCTAATGAGAGTCTGATCAACGTTTTTATTTCCCCAAAACACTGACCTTAAATGTAATGCTGGTATGTTACTTTAGTCAACTAAACACACACGGAGTATTTTTTTTTTAAGATGCTAGCCATTTCTGTCCAGTGTTCGACAACTTGTGGGATTGGAGCTGTGTGGAGAACAGTGGTGTGCAGTTCAGAGAATGAGGCCGACTGCGCTGCTAACATGAAGAGACCGGAGCCTGCAAGAACATGTCACCTGCAGCCGTGCGCTACCTGGCAAACCGGCAGCTGGAGCAAGGTCAGCGTCTCTAGATGTCAAGGAACCGACTGTCACGCCGTTTATTTGGGAATTACAATTAATAGAGTACATTTATTATTAGTTAGTCACTGAAGGAAATAAAAAACATGTTGTGTCTGTTGTAACTTTGACTGGTATCGGTTTGTGTTTGGAGGATTTATTGGGTTGGAATTTTCTCCACAGTGTCCAGAAAACTGTGGGTTGGTGAGAAGGAGGTACCGTGATGTCCAGTGTGTTGATTCTCAGAGCAAACGTGCCCTCAGACCTTTCCACTGCCAGACTGTGTCCAGCAGACCCCCAAGCGCCCTGGTTTGCCCCCACAAGCCCTGTATGAACTGGACCGTGACACCCTGGGGCCTGGTAGGACCATCACACATTCAAATCATCATTTTATGTGTCATTGAACATAAAACGGACTATTGAGGCCCTTTTTTTTATCCCGCTTACATACTTTATACATTATGAAGTACGGTATATGTTATACTTTTGAGTCATAGTTTTGATGTCTTTACTAAGTCATAAAAATAAGGAAAGGCCATTGAATGGCAAAGGCAAGTCCAAACATTTGACTAGTAGTTTATGTTAGAAGACTTTGCATTTGCATATTTTTGCGTGTGTTGTTTTTGATGTCCATCCGAAAGACTTTTGGTTCTTAATCAACTCCAAGTTAGGAGTTTCATGCATTATTTGTTGCCTCTTTGATATTATTAGAATACTGCTCATTGTAAATTTCTCATACCCCTTGAACTGTTGGACATTTGTCACATTATCTCCACAAACTGCAATGTGTTATATCGGGATTTTCTGTGATAAACCAACACAAAGTCTTACATAATTGTAAAGGGGAAGGAAAATTCTACAGTTTCCTAATGTGCAATTTTACATCTTCAAAGAAAATCAGCAAAAGGCCTTGTTTATACGTGTAGACCTCTTTACCCTGACGCCCCTAAATAAAATTCAGTGCAACCAACTGCCTTAAGTGCACGCCCTAATTACTAAATAGAATCAAATCTTAGTATAATCAGGGTGGTTCTGTGAGGGCCTCAGAGGTTTGTTAGAGAACATCAGAGAACAAACAGCACCATGAGGACCAAGGAACACAGCAGGTATGCCAGAAATTAAGCTGGGATGTTTGTGAAGATATTTTCATGTAGATTTAGGTTACGAAGCAATATCTGAAGCCTTAGATAAAGCTCAGAGGACTATTCAACCTGTCATCTGAAAATGGAAAATAAATGGCACTTCTGCAGACCTACACAGACAGAGTTGACTGCAGGATTGATGGAGGTGCACACAGGGCAGTCCTTAAAGAAAACCCATTAGATGCTCCAAAAGACTTGGAACATTTCAGAAGTACAACAATCCCAAACATACAGACGGAGCTACAATACAATGGCATAGATAAAAGGATATCCGTGTTTTACTGTCAATATTTTTTAATTTTTTATTACAAATTTCGATTTCATTCATTGGGTTCAAACAAAACAATTAAACATAAAAACAAACATTCTAAAGTCCTGAAAGAGAGCAGAAAGAAAAATAATCTTATGTTATCTGCCCCCTTTACCTAAAGCAATATATTTACAAAAAAAATATAAATAAAAATATATATAAGGCCCTATATATAAAACTATTTACAAAATCACCAATAACAACAAAACAAAAAGCATCAAAATATACATAACAAAAACTAAAGATAATGAAATAGTATATCTGTCCTCCAAACTGAAATACACATTTCACTTTAGGTTGATTTTCTGTATCAGGCATAGCTGACATATTCACTCAGCATTGCAGCTTTTATTGTCCTTTTAAATGTGAATATTGATTGTGATTCTTTGGTTTCTTTGTTCAGATTGTTCCATAAACCGATTCTTTTCACAGAAACACAGCGCTCCATCAGTTTTGTTCTAAATTTTTTTTTTTTTTAAAGATCTCAAATCCTTTTAAATTAACTTTTAAAGGTACCTGTATGTGACCAAGGCGTTTGCTTGAAGAAACCTTTGTCTGGCAATCTTAAAATAAAGCAGAAATGACAAAATATATTCTCATTTTCTACAGTGCTCTAGCAGCTGTGGTGAAGGCATCAGGGAGCGACTGGTGTTCTGCCCCGAGCCTCATCGCTGCAGCACCGCTTTCAGGCCCAACAACACACAGCCGTGCCGTTTAAAGCCTTGCATGCGCTGGAAAGCTGAGGACTGGGGGGAGGTCGGTCTCACTCTGCTTCCCCGAAATAAAGGTTTTAGATGTTTGGTTTCTTCTAACTTATTCGTCGTTGTTCTAGTGCTCCGTGAGCTGCGGTGAGGGTCAACAGCATCGTTCAGTCAGCTGTGTGAGCGAGCAGGATTCGGCCGTGGTGCCAAACCGCTTCTGTGAGAAGATTTCTGCACCAGAAACTCTCAGGAAATGCAACATGCAGGAATGCAAGAAATCCACAGGTCTGTATGCGACAGCCTGCTTCAGAGCTCCACTGGTGGGAAAAGAAGTCGGGACTGAATAGCTGATTCTGTGCCCACACACACATATGCATGCTCACTTTGTCAAGAAGTAAATACCCCCTAAAACTAGTAGCTGGTTGTATCACACCATTTATCATTTATTTAAATAAATGATAAATAAATTTATCATTTATTTAAATGATAAATGGCAGTGAATATTTTACATCCCTGTGGATGAAATTTGGCCTGCTCTTCTTTGCAGAGTTGTTTTAATTTAACCACATTGTAGGTTTTTGAAGCATAATTAACCTGCTCCAGTCATACCACAGCATCTCCATCAGATTTAAGTCTAGACTTTGACTAGGATACTAAAAAAAAACAAAAACATCTTTCATTCTGTTTTTTTATTTTATTTTTACCATTCAGAGGTGGACTTGCTTTGGATTAGGTTCCTGCTGCATAGCCCAAATGTGCTGGAGCTTAGAATCATGAACTGATGCTCGGAATGTTCCTTCAGTATTTTCAGACCTAAATTCATAGTTCCATTGATTACAATCAAGTCATCCTGAAGTACCAAAGCAGCCCAACATACCCAACACACACACAGAATGTTGCCTCACAAGTCTTGGGAATCATCAAGATGTTTCATGACAAATGTGAGGCATACCAATAGGGTGTTACCAATTATTAATGGTCAGTTGAATCCCCTAATGAGCTTAAATAAATAAATAAAAACTCTGGATGTATTTTAAGTAGTTCTTCTCACCATCCATAGTAACTGTTTTTAGATGACTTAGAAACGTCTAACAAATAAGACCTGTTGGCCCAGTGATTGTGCAGTTACATTCATTACTTTGTACCATATTGGACTTAGAGTTATGTTTGGGTGTCTCTCTGTTTAGTTTGCAGAAAAAACACCATGTCCTCCCGCTTCTGTGACAAGCTGAAGCTATTGGGTCGTTGTACGCTCAGGTCGGTGCAAAGACAGTGTTGCTTCACCTGCAGGGCGCTGCCAAGACTGGACGCTTCCTGACCGGAAACCCTACCTACCTTCTGTTCGTGAAGTCCTGGTACGAAGCAACATCCATCTACAGACTGACAAACCAAAGTGATAACGGCAACCTCAGCAAGCCAAAGTTAATCATCAAAAACAGGAGTGTGTCTGTGGTCAACCGCGTTTCTTTTTTTCAATATTTGTTTTTTCTTTCATGTGTTTGGTACATTTTAACATACTTTAGGAAAATGTTGGATAAAAAACTAGATCATTTAAAAGGCCAAACAGCTTATAATACCTAATAAAAATATCTGAGCATAAGAGCTTAAATAACGCAGCAAAGAGTAAAACGATATTATGCACAGGCATGGGCCGGTATGAGAGTCTCACAATGCAAACACAGCTATTCCATTGTATTTTCACAGAAATGTGAGACAAAATGTAGAACATGATTTCAATTCTTTCATTTTAAAGTAGAAAACAAGGTGATATGAGCTGGTTAATTAGTCTTTCTGCTCAGGTTTACAGCTTGCAGTCATCTTCTTAACAGATATGCTCCTCATGGCTGGCCAGCTGTAGTTTTAAAGGGGACATATGGAAAATCCATTTTTTTAGCCCTTAAATACATTTTGTTGTGTACTTGGAGTCTCCAGGAATGCATAAAATTTGAATGCAGTCTGTCCAAGTTCCACGTAGATATCTTCATATTCTGTCTGGGTCATATTTTTCAAGCCGTCCATTTTAACCATTAAGTCACAGTATTTGCTGCGGAGCTGCTAAACAAGGTCATGGACGTCCAGCTCACCAACTTCGCGAACCCACCATTTTAATTTCGCTGAGTGATTTTGTTGTCCAAGATGAAAGATACCAAAGCTACTACTGTCCCCCAGCACACTACAAAAATGGCCGAACGGGGTGGAGTGAAATGTTCTGTGACCTGGAGGGGGGCGGGGCCTCATTTAGATTTAAAGAGACCACACAACAACGAGTTACTCTCAGAAGCACCTCAGAACACGGAGAAAAAGAGGAAATGTGGGGGTAAATTAACGACGAATTTAGAGCAGCTCCACTTTATATAGACCACAACTGAATGAAAAGCATGATACGTCCCCTTTAAAACAGCATAACTTAATTAAAGCAACCCTGTTCACTTCTGGAAAGAGTGCAGAGAGATGCCCACATTGATGGTAGAAGCATACAGTTATCAAACAATTAAGCCTTTTACACAATCAAAGCTGTATCAGTGGTAATCATTTTAATGACAGGTATTTTGCAGGATAGTAGCTTAGCATGGTTGGTAGGTACGTTACATCCCATTGCTCATTTGCTTTAAGCGTGATGGGTGGTTCTCCTTTGGGATCTTGGCATACCTCTGCGTACGCGAGCCGCTTCAACCAGGCACGAGCTCCTATTCATACTATTTTTAGCTAAGTTGAACGAGCTTCTTTTACTAAGTTTTCACAAAAGACTCTTTGGGGCGATGTTACCCTCGTTTGTACGCTGCCTACTCAGAAGAGGAGAAGAAAAAAAGAATAGAAAAGAAAGAGGGCGCCATCTTCTGATGAAAATGATCTCACTTTGCGGTCGAGCGGACAGTAGGGAGGACTAGTTGGAGTGAGTTAGGGCCTCGTTTCCACGCTATGTATGCGGTTTTGACAACAAAATAAATTTCCTGTTTAAATGTATCTTTTGTTCTTTTCGTAAACGTGTGCAGCCAGCTGGGCAGCGGTGTGCAGAAACAGTTACATTACTTTGTGCTCCACGCAGCCACAAAAACCGTGGTCACTCTAGCACTTTCTCCGGCCTTTCATTAAAAGCACTCTAAACCGCAGGAACAGCATTTGGAGTATTAGAAACAGTAACCTCAGAATGCCTTTATAGGCAGCTGGCCCATGCCTCATTATGTGCCAGAACGGGTAATTCTGGGTTAAAGGTGCTTTTACAGCTTAATAAAGGTGCTTTTAAAATCAAGCTGCAGATGAGTCACAGCTCATACATGTTTTTCAAAATGTACTGGTAAAAGCAGAATGTACATTAAAATGTTCTGTCTTTTAAAACATTATTTGGAGGAAAAACTTTAGTATTTTGTTAAAACTTAGTTTTGTTTCTTATTGAATTGCGTGTGTTTTTTTTTTTCTCAGAGCCAGCACTGTGTGTTTATTTACAACTTGATATAGGTCTTTTTTTTCATATTATCAAAAATGAACAAATCTGCAGTCAGACTTGTTCTCCTTTAAAAATAAGGCAGAGGTGTTGCAGGTCATCCCTCTCAGGTCACTCTAAAGATGGTCCTTGTGTTTGTGTGAAATATTGTACTATACCAACTTGTGCATCTTCAGTTGCTTTCCTTGTCTCCAAATTGTGAGTGCAGGAGGCTTGGACAAACGTAAGAGAACGGAGTGGAGGTGACTCATATTCAATGAAATGTCTTGCTTTGGTGGGTCACAGGGAGGAAGAAGGTGACAAATGAGGAGATTAGACAATCTTGTCGCCATTCACAAGGAATGCCATCTTCACTGATACGCTACATTGCCGAAAGCATTCGCTCATCTGCCTTCCCAGCAATATAAACCTGAGTGACATCCCATCCGCCGGGTTCAAAATGGTCTCAGCTACAACAGCTTAAACAGGAGTGTGCTTCCGGCAATCTTTGACCATTCCTGAGAAGTGCAATTGTGAGGCGAGGCACTGATGTAACCAGATGTAACTGGCCTGCACATTGTACACTTTAATGTGTTCTGGCTGTTTAAAGTCAGTATGTGCAGACCAGTCGTATTCCTCCACACCAAATTTGCTCATCCATGTCTTTATGGACCTAGGTTCATGTTGGAACAGGAGGTCCCCATTCTCTAACTGTTCCCACAAAGCTTGGAGCTTTGGCTAAAAATGCCTTGGTGTGTTGAACTATTAAGAGTGCATTTCACTGGAATGAATGCCCCTTTTCCATGGTGAGGCGTTGATTTAATACAGTGCTGGTTGGCTTGATTCAGTTCCACACGGGTGGTTTTTCATTACAATTGCGTACCACGCCAATCAGGGTGACATGGCAAGGCGGCGCTGAGGGTCAGACACTTCATCAGCTGCTGAGCACAAAGATATGTTGCACCTCTGGGTTGGACCACAGTATTGGTTTGGGGGCTTCCATCTCAGCTCAGTATCTAATGATACCCTTAGTGGCTGTAGCTGTTGTGTGCTTCTTAAATATGGCGGAACGGATCAATTCTGATTCCCATTCTGGTTTTGGAGTCACTCCAGTTACACAAACAGTGACTCCACCCACCAGCGAATCAGCGACCGGCTGTCTTCTGACGTTGTGTCTTCAGGCCGACTCACTGCACTTGAAACCACTACTTTGCTAATGGAAAGCAGAAAAAGCGAGTCGGCCCATAGCGTCAAACAGCAGACTCATACATTGGCTTGCTTGGCATGCTACGTCACTCCAGCGAACGTTTTTTTTTACTGCTTTACACCGCTGTAAAACTTTTCTTTGCAATTGGTGATGTAAGGCTGTTCAACCATGAAAACTAATTCCAAGAAGCTCTCTACTCCAAAGGCACCATGAACTCCAAAGGTCTGTAGCTACTGACTCTGCAAAAAGTTGGTGACCTCTGAGCACTTAGCAACTCAGCATCTGCTGACCCCGCTCTGGGATTTTACGTGACCCACCACTTTGTAGCTGAGATGCTGTCATATCAAATTTGTTAAAACCACTAACATTTGACTGTGGTCTGTTTAGTTGGGAGGAAATTTCACGACTGGACCTATCACACAGGTGGAATCCAATCCCAGTGCTGCCAAGGAATTCAGGAGCATCTAAATCTAATGGATAAGCAAATACTTTCGGCAATAGGGTGTAGGCGTTTTCCATGTCCTCATTGGTAAATGTGATGAAAATATGGTTTGATGGAAAACATTTTTGTAAAGGATACCTGAAATAAACTTTTTTTTAAAGAATTTGAAGATTTGTGTTCTGCTTTTGTTGATTTAGGTTTGTTCAGTCAAACATTTTTTTAAACACTGCTCAAAAGAAATTAAAGGAACCCTCTTGAAAACACGTCAGATCTCAATTTGTGCATATTTGGAATTGGTAATTTGTTAGGAATAGACAAACGTCACATCATTTGATGAAATTAAAAATTATTAACCCACAGACGGCTTAATCTGAAATCACAGAGAAAGGGAAACAGAAAAATATATAAGGCAAGCTTGTACATGTTGCTGCAATGTCATTGCCGCCACTTCAAATGGTACTCATGCTTACTCAGTAGTTAGTATGACCCCCACCTGCTTCCATGCATGACAACATTGGGACATGCTCCTTATGAGATGACGGTTGGTGTCCTGGGGTATCTCCTCCCAGATCCTGACCAGGGAATCACTGAGCTCCTGGACAGTCTGAGGTGCAACCTGGTGGTGTCAGAGGGACCTGAACATGATCTCCAAGAGATGTTCTATTGGATTTAGGTCTATCTCAGGCAATCTATCTTGGGTCAAAGGTAGGGTACACCCTGGAGAGGTTGCCAGTCCATCAAAAGGCAACACAGAGACACACAGGATAAAGAATTATTCACACACACACACAAACACACACACACACACACACACACACACACACACACACGTCAGGGCAATTTAGAGAGACCAATCTACCTAACAGTCATGTGTTTGAACTGTGGGAGGAAGCCTGATTGCCCCATGCACAGGAAGAACATGCAAACTCCATGCAAAAAGACCCCAGGCCAAGATATAACCCCAGAATCGTCTTGCAGCAAAGCAGCAAAGTTACCAACTCCGCCAATGCACAGCCTGATCCTGTCCCTCTCTGCATAAGCAACCAGCTCTCCTAGGGTAACGGCCTACCTCCTGGAACCTCCTCCTTGGTCTTCGGAGTGGGCTGAAGGACACAGCCTACCTTTCTAGCAATGATGTGCCATGCCGATGGAGTTGGAATGCCTGTGCTACTGGTAGCATGAGGTATCGCCTCATGCTACCATTAGTGACACTGACCCTGGTCTGTCCGTCCGTCCGTTGTCTTCCGCTTATGCGGGGTCTGGTTGCGGGGGTAGCAGCTTCAGTAGGGAGGCCCAGACGTCCCTCTCCCTAGCCACTTGGGCCAGCTCCTCCGGGGGAATCTCAAGGCGTTCCCAGGCCAGCCGACAGACGTGTCCTGGGTCTCCCTCTGGGCCTCCTCCCGGTGGGACGTGCCCGGAAAATCTCACCAGGGAGGCGTCCAAGAGGCATCCTAACCAGATGCTCAAGCCACCTCAACTGGCTCCTCTCGACGTGGAGGAGCAGCGGCTCTACTGAGTCCTCCCCGGATGACTGAGCTCCTCACCCTATCTCTAAGGGAGAGCCCAGACACACTATGGAGAAAACTCATTTCGGCCGCTTGTATCCAGAATCTTGTTCTCTCGGTCACGACCCAAAGTTCGTGACCATAGATGAGGGTAGGATCGTAGATCGACCGGTAAATCTAGAGCTTCGCCTTTTGGTTCAGCTCTCTCTTCACCACAATGGATCGGTACAGTGCCCGCTTCACAGCAGACACAGCACCAATCCGCCTGTCGATCTCCCGCTCCATCTTACCCTCATTCGTGAACAAGACCCCAAGATACTTAAGCTCCTCCACTAGGGGCAGGACATCCTCCCCAACCCGGAAGAGGCACTCTACCCTTTTTCGGTTCAAGACCATGGTCTCGGATTTGGAGGCACTGATTTTCATCCCGCCCGCTTCGCACTCGGCTCCAAACCACTCTAGTGAGAGCTGTAGATCATGCCCTGATGAAGCCAATAGGACCACGTCATCCGTGAATAGCAGAGACACAATCCTAAGGCCACCAAAACGGATCCGCTCAACACCTTGGCTGTGCCTAGAAATTCTATCCATAAAAGTTAATAACAGAATCGGTGGCAAAGGGCAACAATGGCAGAGTCCAACTCTCACTGGAAACGAGTCCGACTTACTGTCAGCAATGCAGACCAGACTCTGACACCGGTCATACAGAGACCTAACAGTCCTTATTAAAGGGCCCGGTACTCCATCCTCCCGGAGTAACCCCCATAGGATCCCTCGAGGAACACGGTCGAATGCCTTCTCCAGATCCACAAAACACATGTAGACTGGTTGGGCAAACTCCCATGCCCCCTCCAGGATCCTGCTGAGGGTGTAGAGCTGATCCAGTGTTCCACGGCAAGGACGAAAACCACACTGCACCTCCTGAATCCGAGATTCGACTATCCGATGGAACCTCCTTTCCAGAACCCCTGAATAGACCTTACCAGGGAGGCTTAAGAGTGTGATTCCTCTGTAATTGGAACACACCCTCCGGTCCCCCTTTTTAAATAGGGGGACCACCACCCCAGTCTGCCAATCCAGGGGAACTGCCCCCGATGTCCACGCAATGCTGCAGAGCCGCGTTAACCAACACGGCCCACAACATCCAGAGCCTTAAGGTACTCAGGGCGAATCTCATCCACCCCTGGGGCCTTGCTTTTTAACAACCTCTGCAACCTCAGCCCCAGAAATGGGAGAACCCAACCCAGAGTACTCAGGCTCTGCTTCCGCAATAAAAGACGTGTTGGTGGGATTAAGGAGGTCTTCGAAGTATTCCGCCCACCAACGCACAACGTCCCAAGTCGAGGTCAGCAGCACACCACCCCCACTATAAACAGTGTTGGTACTGCAATGCTTCCCCCTCCTGTGACGGCGGATAGTGGACCAGAATCACTTCGAAGCCGTACGGAAGTCTTTCTCCATGGCCTCTCTGAACTCTTCCCATGCCCGAGTTTTTGCCTCGGCGACCAGCCGAGCCGCCTGCCGCTTTGACTGCCGGTACACATCAGCTGCTTCCGGAGTCCCACAGGCCAATAAAGCCCGGTAGGACTCCTTCTTAAGCTTGATGGCTTCCCTCACCGCCGGTGTCCACCAGCGTGTTCGAGGATTGCCATCGTGACATGCACCGACAATCTTGCGACCACAGCTCCGACCAGGCGCCTCAACAATAGAGGAGCGGAACATGGTCCATTCGGGCTTTTGCAGTGTTGACTCTGGTTAACACTGCAAAATGATGATGTGGATGTATTGTTCATCTCCATCATCATGAATTGTTCATGTGCAAAAATCTTATTCCATTGGCAGATCATTAACACTTGCCAACTAAAATCAAGGACAAATACACAACTTTCAAGAGCATTGTACTTACTTTTAGTTCCCTTTTTGTAGTACAAAGCAAAACTACTGACAAGCAGTTAAAAAAAATAGAGGAGGGAGAAAAAAACAACAAAAGAAACGTGACCTCCACCTTCAAATCCTTTCCTACATTTGCCGTTGTCTCATTGTTGCCCCTTTAGTTCACCTGTTGTTAGTTTCATTAACACCAGAACAGCTATCACTAATTAGCAACCCCCTATATGACTGATATGACCAGATCAATATTCCAGAAGATTGACTAATTTGTTAATATAGTCTGATTAAAAGTCTTTCATTTTTCTTTTATGCAGTGTACAACATGCTGCTTAAATTTTCACCAATGGACTCACAGAGGTATAAGTGTTCATAAGAAGAGCCATTAAAGACTAATTTTGCCTTATTTTAATCACAGTCTTTTGCTTTGTGATTTATTTATTTATTTTTCATCTGTAAAGTCACCGTCGCCTCAGCGTGCCGGCAGGCCATGTGTAACACCTGAATCAGCAGCTCTGTTTCAGGGATCGTTTTCCGCTGGCCCAGATTTCCCCGGCTTCGTCTGTGCCAGATAACTTGACACGAAAGGACCTTGCCCTGCTCCACGCTCCGTGCTGCTGTCATTCAAGCCAGAGACCAAGAGTTAGTCAGCACTAATGGAAGGAGTAACATGATACTGGGTCAAAGGGGAACGTCTTAAAAGCCACTGGTGTGTGTGCAGGATGTGTCTGCATGTTGTCATGATGAAGCAAACACCATCCAACTGCATTACCCATACCTACATCTTTAATTGTGTTTCATTAGGCAAGTACTGTGAATGACAAAAACGATTTTTCAAACGGAGAGGATAAAACAAAGTTGCTTTTTCACTTAAATTGATGCATTCGACTGGAAACCCCACATTTGACTTGTTTTATGATGAGCAACTGTGAGCCGTTTCTCTCCAAAGCCCAAAATGGTCATAAAATTACTCTTAAAAGCTGGGGCAGCGCAAGTTCAGCACTCTGAAGTCACACTGCTGTGGTTTTTGGATTATACAGCACAAATGTGTATTTTATTAGTTGTAGATTTTCCAAAGCCCTCTCCTGTATGCTGCCCATTCAAAGCTTTAAATAGGAAGGCTAATTGCATAATTTGTTTAGCTGTGTAGTTTCCTACTTATGGAGACATTTAGCAGCAATATTAAGCTGCCATAAAGGGTGATCAGAAAAACTTTAACACTGCATGGATCTCGCTTTTTCTGACATATACATATCTCCAATTGTCTTTAAAGCCTGACCTGCTGATTATGATTCAGATCCATTTTTCTCCTTTCTCAAGACTGTAACTCATTAAAGAAAGAAATGTGTAGGTTTATTGATAGAGATAGTATTTTTGAATCTTCATCTGGAAAAAGAAATCCTGAGACCATCCTTCAACCCCCCACCAACTTCTCCTGAGATTCTTTTAGAGTAAATTGTTGCTTTTCTAATAATAGTAGAGCACTATGTCATAACAACGTCATAACCATGTGGTTCAGGTATCAAAACACTAAAACGCTGGCTATATTACCCACCAAGAATCTGTGATCTGAATTGTGTCTAACTACAACTACAATAGGAATAGGTCACTAGTCAGTGGTTGGACCTGAAGCAGATTCCTTGAGTTTCAGGGCAAACTGCAAATGTCTTGAAAAAGCAGGGTCAAAATTGCTAATATAGATGTTTTACAGAAACAAGAAAAGACTTCGGAAATAATTATTAGATGTTTGTTTTTGTTTTTTGGACGATAAGCATTGATGTCAATTAAATCAAAATTTGCAGATATTTTAATTATAAACTGTACATTGCTGTGCTGTTAGGAATGCACAATAAGGTATCTTCTGGCTATTAATAAAAGCTAATTTTGACAATCGTAAGATTTAATCACACATGGTCTATTCAACATAAAATTAATAATATTTATGCTGTTTTAGTAATGGCTATTTTTTCTTAACCTGGCCAGCTAGATTGATGATGTGTATCCCTGTCCGTTCTGCACATTTATCAATCTGGGTCTGCTCCCATTGAATCCATTTGGGGAAAGGAGGGACATTCAGCAGAATTCTCTGAGCTGATTGGGCGAAACAACACCTAGTGCCCGCCTATCAAAGGTTGGTTTCAGCCAATCATGGTACCAAATGAAAATGTAAGCCGCAGCTATGAAAAATCACAAGAAGGTAAGCTAGTCAAGGTGCTTCTTGCTGTTCCACTATCCAAGAAGAAATCATAGATTCTGCCAAAATAGATGTGACAGCAGCATCTATGCATGAATCCTCCTGCGCTGCCATGTTTGTGTTGGTTCGACTGTTGGCTTGGCAGCTCTTGCTTTCGTAGCACCGGTACGTCCCGCCTTAAACCTCAATACTGCAACGTGATTGGCCCAAACTGTTTTTTGTTTGGTCACAAACGGTTAAAGCCAGAGCAGTATAAGATGGATTCTTGTGTGTTTGTGAACACAGAAATACTCTGAGATTCATCTTGTAGGCAAGGTAAAGCTTTTTTTTTGGAAAGTTGCTTGTCATCTATTTTTGGTTAATCCAGGGTATAAAATATCTGACAATTTGATTGCTTTGCACAACCTTTATACTGTAAAACGAGTGCTCTGCAGCTATATTGTTTCAAAAACCTCTGTGATAACTCTGTAGAAATACAGTTCTTTAGTTACAAACAGTGCAGGATTTCTTTCAGTGATCAGCGGTTAGGGGAAGAGTTTGGTCGGAAATATATCCTGCACAGCCGCCTCATATTGTGCTAAGCGCCATTGTTGATCCAGTGTTTGATCCGCACGTAAATTCCTCTGCTCCCTTGAAACTGACACTCTGCAGTGAGGGGTGATGTAAGTGCCTTTTCAGGATGGGGAAGATAACATGACTAAGGGTCGACTGATCACCGTAAAGCAGGTTGCAGCAACCTCATCTTTTAGGTTACCAGACACCAACAATGCAACAGCCAAGAACACATTAAATATTTACACTGGATGACCGGGAGAAAAACGAAGCCGCCGGTTCGAGCGAAGCTTATGTGTGGAAGTTGTTTCATTAGTGCATGTAGTAACACTTTTTTGTGGTTATCCATGAAAATTTTAAAGATCGTTGAGTTTGTCTGGCTTTACCTTGCAGATCCCAGTGTAAATGCAGATTTGCTCAAAGACGATCGCAGTGGAACCTCATCCGTATACCAACAGGCTGTATTTTGGAGCAACAAGGCAGGTCTGGTGGCTCTCATCTGGACTCCATCAGGGTGTTGTGTCCCCAGGCGGGCAGACTGGCATCCCTGTACCAGGGTTGTTTCGTTATTAAAGCCTCAGCCTCCTCTGACCCAGCACACACAGATCGGGCCCCAGGGAACTCACAGAGACACACACATGGTTCCCATAGGTCAGTTTGGTTGTTTGTGGGGTTTTGCGTTTGATTCCCTCATAGACCACATATGGATTTGAGCTTAAGTATCCCAGAGTGAGGTGTTTTTCTCTCTGTATAACATCTGCCTAATGATAGTGTACCCAAAGAGAGGGGCCAACATACTCACAATAATGCCAAGTAAAATCAGAGACACATGAGAACGCTAAATAGGCTCTTGCGCAGTTATATTGGTAGCGTGATGTGGCACATTACGGAGAGAAAAACGAAACCTTTTTCTGAAACAAAATAGCCTAAAGTTTATAAAAAATCTGAAACATGCATTGTCATGGATTTTTAGTATGTGACACACATATACAGGAATTTTACATCTAACATGAAATTCTATAATAAATCAGTTTCATAGTAAATACCACAAATAGTCTTAGATTTCAGTGCGTAGTATTCTAGTGTTGGTAAATACTAAATAGGTGGGTTATCATATTAATTTCCCTGGATTTATTCAAACTATATGTCTCTACCATAACTTTCAGTATATTTTTACCATGACAGAACACTTTCTTCCACATTTTTGCTGCGTCCTTCTGCGCCAGTTTGGTCAAACTGCAAATGTTACTTGTTATGACTATTTTACGACAATGGCTCTCGTGTTGCCACTATCCCACAAGAGTCAGTAGAGGGCATGGCTAAAAATGTTCGGCAGACAGATTTTCCCACCTAAGCTGTGACTCTGTGCAGCTCCTCAAGAGTTAGCAGGGGCCTTTTGGCTGTTTCTATGCTGCGCTTGCCCAGCTTGTCACTTTAGGTGGATGACTATGTTCTGGTAAATTTGCATTTAAACAGCACTGAGATTTTAGATGATGCATTGAATGGTTCTCCATGAGATGTTCAACAATGGGATGTTGTCTTAACCTTAACTTAGCTTTAAAGGCCTCCACACCTTTCTGTCTTTTCCGCTGCTGTGTTTCTTGGTCTTCGTGATGCTGTTTGTTCACTAATGTTTTATAAATACCTCTGATACCTTCATAGTACACCTGTACTATAAAAGGGGCTGAATACAAACGCACTCCACACTTTTAAGATTTTATTTGCAGAACAAAATTTCAAAACCACATATATAGGTCAAAATGATTTGTCATTTTAGGTCAAATCAAATATAAACCAGAGAAATACATTCAAGTTTGTGATTGTGATATGATAAACTGTGGAAAGGTCAATATAGTGTTAAACCACTGTAAATCCATCTGGTTAAACATACTTCACTATCATGCACGTGTCAATAGTTTTCATTTCAATTAAATTCTATTAAATTTTATTTATATGGCAGCAATTCACAATATGTCATCTCAAGGCACTTTACAAAATCAAATTCAATCAAGTCATACAGACATATTGCTAAAAGGTTTCCTATCTAAGGAAAGGAAACCCAGCAGATTGCATTAAGTAGCATTCTCTCCTCCTGAAGAGCGTGAAGCCACAGTGGACAGTTGTCTGCATTGTCCATGGCTTTGCAGCAATTCCTCATACCCAGTATGCATGTAGCGACAGTGTAGTGATGGGTCTCGATTGTTAGTTTTGGTTCAGAGGCCAGTTGTACGTATTCACAGTAAAAATCCGATTTATCCTGAAGTTACCCTTATTTTCACTCCACGTGAAAATGGTCTAAGTCTTGTTGCTACCTGTCTGTTCACTGTCTTAGACACAGTCTGGTTATTAAATCTTCATTTAAATGCACAACATATATTTAAATGTGGCCAAATAAAAAAGGCAATGATGTTTTATAATGATGTTTTATAAAAATAAAGAGACACTAGGGAAATAAAAGCAATTTGTTTATGGACAATGCTTTTATGCTTTTATTTTTTGGCAGCTGTAACTGTGTAAATTTCCTCTATTACCTTTCACAGCCATTTTTGTTTTTTGACAATGTTTTTAGTTTTGTATTCTGGATTCGTGCAAAAGCTTTACCAGAGCAGCAGCCTGTAGGGAAGGATCAGGGGCACATTTGTTTTGCACTCCTTTCTCACCCTGAACTTTGAAAAGCAATTCCGGAGGATAGATGTATAAAGATACGCTAAATGCTAAAGCTGTGAGCAAGGATGGAGATCAGTTCAGCACCAGTCCCTGCAAATCTCACTTATATTGCATTTGGAAAAAGAAAAAGAAGACAGGCGTGTTCAGGTTTCCAAAGAATTTGCTCCTTGGCCTCTGAAGACGTCCTGCAAATCTTGTACGTCTGTCAGCATCATTTCAAGCCTCTGTTCCTCCGAGGACCTCACTGCCTCGGAGGGAAGAGAACTTAAAAGACTTGGAGGTGTATCTGGACAGTTTTAAACCGTTCTGTCTCACTCAGTAAGGAATCTGTGTGCTCCTGTCCTACCAGCTAAAAGCAAAGAGAATTTTTTTTTTTTATTCTGAGCACAAACATTGAAATTTAATTTAAAATGATTCCAAACTGTGTTGTATTTCATCAATAAAATTACACAAATCAGTAAGAGGGGACAAAAAGAATCATTGATTGCAGTTTCAAAGGAAATACTGCAAACAAATAAAACAATCTCATTACAGATGTGTTTTCTACCCATACGTTTATGAAATATAGATCAAAGGATTTGCACAGCAATTCAAAATTGTGCAAAAACTGCACCACTAATCAGTACAGCTGAAGCCATTTCCACCTCCGTGCTGTCTGCAGGTCATCACAGAGAGAAGGGACACTGCAAAGGAAGTGCTGATAAGATTTGTTTTGTTTGCATCCCCAGATAAAGTCACGTCAGGACAAGAGTTAGGAAGACCTCTGTTATGGCCGCTGATTTGCTGACCAAAACAGGGGCTTATGGAAAGAGAGGGAAGAGCTGGGCATTCACTTGCAGTTTAGAAACAAGGATAAATGAAAGTACATAAAACTGCCCGTGGCGAGTTTTCCTTGTCATGCTTGATTCTTATAAACAACACTAATATCTTTCACATTTTCCAAACATATTGGACATTGCTGCGTAGTCTGCGGTGAAATTGTCCATCCTGTGCCGGCCTTGCCTTGAGGACTGAATTTTTCAGCCACTCTCATTGGCTGAAGGTCACTCAGACACCTGAGTCACAGAGGAAGGCAGAGGTCTGGTGATTGGAACTGGATAGCCTCATTGCATTACAGCATTTCAGGAGAGATAACACAACGATAAAGCCTTAAGGGGAAAAAGAGAGGCCTTTGCAAGAGGATAGAGATAAAGCCGCCATCCAGAGTGGAAGCAACAACGGTAACTTAATATGATTTTTATCTACAGAGATAGAGGGGGGCGGACACTTGTCGGGATGCTCAGGTATTAATGGGTCAATTTCAATTTGTAATACTTATCCCCTTCACACTCAACCATAAAACCACAGATGGCCCGTTAGGATAAGAAAAGACTTAAAGTAGATGTTCCACATAAATCTTTCACAACAAAGCAAAGAAATTTGGACACAAGCTTAGAAAGTCTACATTTTTCTGTGTTTATAAAGTTATTTTAAAAAGTAATTTTTGTATTGCAGTGCAAGTAGCTGAAATCTTCAAACGCTCGCCCTCACCTTATGACCGTTGATGAATATTTTTCTGAACTTGGTTATGCACAGAAGCGACTGTCTTATCATCTGAATAAGAGGATGTCACCTACCAGCTCTGCTTGCACGGCCCGCAGGGTAACAAAATCAGAATGGTTGATCCAGTCAAAAACAACAGCGCAGCCCTGTCTTCTATGCAAGTGTACGCACTTTAAGTGGACTTGCAGCTGTAAATTTGCCTGATTTTTTTCCACAGGATGAACACGAGCAGGAAATATGCCGCAGTGGTGTAGTTGTTCTGTTAGCCTTGTCTGTTTAACAATTGATTATTTAACTCCTGCTATATATCAACACATTTATAATTTATAAACCATAGAAAATTTATGTGAGGATCACAAAATCCATTTTTATTAACAAGGGTATTCATTTTTTTTTTTTTTTTTTTTTTACATTTATTTATCTGAGATATTTTAACACAACTTTTACAAGTAGGAGTAAGTGGTACTTGGAGTCCTCTGTTAACCCTTGTCCTCAACCCTCTTTAAATCACTTTGAACTAAAAAAAAAAGAAAAAAAGAAGTAAGGTAACAGAAAATACGTTTCAACAGCTTTAATGCTTTTTTTCCAAGTTACCAATTTCATTTCTGAATACATTGTGAAAGTCATATGTCATTTATCACATTCCTGACATATCTATATGGTAAGGGAACACTTTTTACTGCAAAGTCACTTCAAATGACACGTCACATATTGATAGGGGCAGTGATCCCCCTGGGGTCCAGCCACTTTATTAGGTACACCTGTTCAATTGGGTGTTAATACAAAAGCAAATTAGCCAATCGCATGGCAACAGCTCATTGCATCTAGGCAGTGGTTTAAAACTCAAATCAGCGCGGGTCGGTTTCCTGCAACTTTAACATGTGTCCCTTGCCCTATACACCTGAATAAAATGGATAATTACTTTACTAGAATGCAGCCACGCTCTACAGAGTCTGCTAATGAGTTATTGTTTAAGTCTGGAGTCCAGAAGCAGAAATACATTCAAAGATGCAGAAAACCCCCCGACGACTGGAGTTCGCATTTGAACATCTAGACGTAGGAAAAATGACTTGCTGAAGTTCAAACTGACCAAGAAGGTTTGGAAGAACGGGGATTTGAGAGACTGAATATGGCATGGTTATTGCTGATTCTCACACGCAACCATCCATCGAGATAAAAACGAATGATGTGAAAAAGAAAAGGAAATGTGCAGTAAGTTGCAGTTGTGTGAATGAAATGCTGTGTGGATGTCGGGGGTCAAGGGGAAAAAGGGCAGACTGGGTCTTGTTGTTAGAAGGGCAATAGCAGCTGCAATTGTAACTTACACAAACTCCTTTCCATAAAAAAACAATGACAGGTACATCAACAGAGTTTGCTGAGACTTACAAGAACCTTGGCTTGGGAACTGACAATAAGCTTTCATTTAGGTCACGTACCAAACATGTGAAGAAGTCGAAGATCAAACCGTGTTTTTCTTCAGAAATAGATCTCGCTTTTCTTTTAGTGCAAAGAATCGTTGCATCTTAAAGATCTTCCTGCCTCTGTTAGACGACTGTGATGCTGTCTCTATGAACACACCTGCCACCCCTCTGCATATGGTGGATGCTGTCTGCCAAGGAGCATTAAGGTTCTTAAGACTGTATTAATCTCTCATTCATCAGTGTATTCTATATTCTCAGGTCAACTGGCCATAAAATCATGCATTTATGCATTTTCATCTATAAAGCTATCCTTGGACTGTTCCCGCCTTATTAATGCTCTTAAGTCACTTAGGCAGTCCAACCACAGACTTAGTTCTCAGGACTTTATCTCTTTCAGTGCTCCATTCAAACAATCCTACAAAACCTGCTCTTGTTTTTAGGTCATATTTTATTAGCTTACTTAAAGGTAGAGTGGTTGATCTCTTTCGGCTTCGACTTCCAGGGGGTTCAACTTATCTATTGGTTGTACCACATGTCGAAGTGACAAATTGACAGGGAGTCTTAAGGCTGGTGGGCTGAACAAATCTGATGAGTTCCTGTACTTTTTGTGTGTCAAATATAAAGGTATCATGTCAAGAAGTGCACTGTAAATTAGAGTATGCCAATGGTGTGATCATTAAACCAAGGCATACAAACCAACAATCAACTAGGAAATACGGTGAAGAGTTAAACTTTAGAATCTGTTACATGTTTCAACGGTTCAGGATAGAAAGTATCAAGCGCATGTAAGTACTGTGATGAAGAAGTAAGTGACATGTCCAGAGTCATTTTACAAGGACAAGTCTAATTCACAGCTGCAAAACTTGCTGTATACCCCCCTGTCACACTATTGCATGCTTTCCTTGCAGTTCAATGGTAAAATCAAGGTGTGCCTTGATTTTACATTAACAAAAACACTTTTTTGTTAATGCATTAACAAAAATGTGTTTTTGTTAATGCATTAACAAAAACACCTTACACATTGCAAGGCTGCGTCGTGACGGGATCTGGGCTGGACATTACATTTCGAGAGGAAAATATGGCTCTTGGCCATTTTAGCTGAAGTACACACAGTATGACGGGCTAATTAAATTAACCAATAAAGCAATCATCATTACAATCAGCAGCTGGAGGAACAGATCCAGTGCTATCTGACTGCTTCTTCCTGCCCAGGACCATCGACAAAGATAAACCTTGTCATCACCTCTCACCTACTCTCATAAGTTACTTTTGTTTGGATGAAGGGATGCACACACACGCAGGCACGCACAAACACATACAGACACACAGACACAGACACATACACACACACACACACGTGCGCAGAGCAATACTTGCTCCCATATGTTAGAGGAAGTTGAGTAATGGAGGAGTGGATCTAGTAACTCACAGCCTTACCAAACACCTTCACACAGCACACAATTATTTTCTGGGATCACTCTGCAGGTGAGGAATTTCTAAAATCAACGAAAGGACAAGAACACTGCAACCCTAGGACCTCCCCAGACGTTTTTTTTTTGCATGAAGGTGGAGTCATGGGGAAGAGGAGAGCTCCTCCAGAGAGCGGGATGAGGAAGAAAAGAAAAAAACAAAAGGAGCAGGACAACTGAAGAGAACAGATGGATTGTCTGACGTGCATCTGGATGTTTAGGTCCTGAATCCTGTTTTTGCTTCTCTTAGCTTCTCTTTCAAGCAGGTTGATGTGAGGGGGCCAATTTTGATTTTTTTGATTTGTTTTTGTGAAGCTTTGACAAGCCTTTTTGTTTTATCTGGATATGAAGTTTTGTCTCTCTTCTTTTTCAACCACACGTTGCCTGGAGGTAAAAAGGATCTCTCTGGAGCAACTGAGAATATCAATTTGAACATCGCAGGCAATCCCGAAAAAAGCTGGCCATCACAAGAAAGACCCTGGTTTGTAACTAGAATCTATGACTGTTTCGTCTTATTTTGAAGAGTTTCTAATATTCAGCCTTCCATTTTCAATTTGGAAATATCTGCTTTAAAACACGGACCTGGACGTGTTCCTCAGATTTTTTGCGCAGACAAAATGAATTCAGCGGGATATGCTAACATTTCACGCAGGTGGTGAAGAGTCTGGACACAGCGGGATCACCTCAGCCAGTCTGGACTGTGGAGGGCTCCCCTCCCTGCCCTCGTAGTCTATCCTCGCCCCCAGCAGCATGTCCCAGGCTCTGAGGCTGCTTCTAGTCCTCCTCACAGCACACTACCATGATCAGATGGGCTGCTGGAGGGAGTAAGGCTGCTTTTGCCTCGTTCTGCTCCTGGACTGGCTTAGTGGCTCGCTCTGGCTCTGGGACCAGCTTCCGACCAAAGTCATCAGGACTCTTTTCCTCCTTCACTTTCTCTGTGCTGGTTGCACTGCTGGTTTTTTCCCTGTGCTTACCTGAGGTCGCCTGCCGTCAGCTCCGCAGAAACAGGCTGAGGTCCCCCGATCTGGAAACATCTGGAGTTCCACTGAATGTTTCAGAGAGTGAACTGATCTCCAGACCTAAAGCCACCAGGGACCCGCTGGGTCGGGCTGGAGGACCACAGGGGAGGCATGTGCGCAGCTACAATCATCTGCAAGGGGACATACGCAGGAGAAAATTGTTCTCTTTCCAGAAGTTTTTTCTGAGGATCGATAGGAATGGACAAGTCAATGGAACCAAGAGCAAGGATGACCCCCTCAGTAAGTAAAATCTCTCAATGTGTAAAAATAGGCGGAGAGGTGGGGGGGATCAAGATGAGCTCCTCATCATCCACCATCTATTAGTTCAGCACTAAGTTTTAAAAATATTAAATTACCCTATGCTCTTCTTCTGGTGGTATTAAATTTCAATAAAAATCTTCTTTAAATGGTCAAAGATTCTGCTAATTGAAGAATATCTGGATAAAATAAATGAAACACATTTCCCAGGATGCCCATTGGTTGCTGGTTTGGAAGAAGAATTTCCAGTCTGAGTTCTCCTTTTGTTTTAAACCAGACATCTCACTGATAACTCTCCTGTCCAAACACTCAGCACAATGATGGTAGCCCTCAGTCGGCTTAAAAAGGAGCAGGAGCAGATAACTGGGCCATTATCAGGCGGTCTTCACAGCCCTGGGTAAACAGCGTTGATAAGAGCCACAGAGGAACAGGGCTGGTGCAGATGGAGGGGGGGGGGGGGGGGGTATATGAATGTCAGTCTCATTGATGCTTTTAGACCCTTTTCCTACTTCTCTTTCTATCTCCCACTCACACAGCCCTTCTATCAGTCCAGGTCTGAGCAAATTGTACACTCTCAGTCACATTTGGGACATTTGTTTGACTTTTTCCACTCAGAGAAACATGTCTTTAGAAGTGATTACACGTTGTTTGTTTCGTTGGATCTGTCAGTGAAGCGGCATTCTCATTTGTAACCCAGCATCCCCATCGAGCTTCGTGTGTGTGCGCCTATCAGGCACCCACATGTTCCCCGTAGGTGTGTGTGATCATAACATAGAAGACACTGATACGTGCTCGCACACTTTTTCATGTGTATTTTTTTTTAGTTGTGATCTATTTAACCAGGTAAAAAACAGATTCAGAATCTCATTTGCAGAAGGATCTTAGTCAAGTTCATAGAACATTGAAACAGTGATAAGATGCAGCCAACCATTAACAAACACAATAAAAAACATATAAGATCTCCTTTAATATTAGCGCTGATATTATTTAAGAGTTTTCTCTCCACCAACTCTTTCATAGACTGGTTTACCTTTGCTGTTTTGGTCATTTTTGAGTGAAGTGGTGATGTCTATCAAGCGTCATCTCTGCAAATATAAAATACCTAGGTTTTCATTTTCTAACACCATGTCTCAACCCCATTTTACAAAGAAATGTTCAATAATTTGATTAACAGTAAGAAAATGTGGTTTTATGACTTCAATGACTAATAACAGCAGGAGACAACGTTTTCTGTTTTGTTTTAGGTGTCAGTGGTCATATGCAAACATTTCCCACAATAATGACAATTTATTTCCATAATTTATGAAAATACTCATCTACAATGTTTAAATACATGGGTAGGAAATTATTTATTTGAAGGCACATAACAATAAAAGGAATGGATGAAATGGCAGTTAACAAAATGAGAGTTAGAGAACGGGGATTGGATAAGCAAAGAGGCAAATTGACACAGAGTCTTAAAAAAAACTGCTAAGCTGAACAAATCTAAGTAGTTCCTGTGCTTTCTGCATGTCAAATATGAAAGTAAGTCATTAAACAAACCATGGAAGACGAACCAACATTCAAATACGAAATATGGCATAGAGTTAAACCATTAGAGTATGTAACACATTTCAATGCGCCAGAATAGAAATATGAGCAAGTAAGCCTGGTGATGAGGAAATCATGTTAATGACATTACCACAGTCAAGCAAAGACAAGAAATTTGCAGACACAGATCTTTTTTGTATACTATTATATATCTTCTTTGGAATTGAATGGCAAAGTAAGATATGCCACAAAGGGTAAATAAAGCTTTGGCATTGCCTTCGTACGCATTTAAAGCTGTAGCAGACATAACTTAATTACCAAATAAGTCAGGCAGTCTTTGAGTTTTTATGTTAGGACATATTGAAATGTTCTGCAAAGTTGGGGTCAGGGCTGTCACCTGTCATGGACTGCACATGTTCACCACTGTGACAGCATTTACAGTACTGTTACTTAAATATCGCAGCAATAGCCAAATAATACCACCATTCAGTCTTGTGCTCTGTGTTCTTGGGGTGCAGTGAAACTGATAGCATGACCTACTTTCTGAGAATTTGGATTATGTATATATAGGGGTACTTATAGAGCATTGATATTTCATTCCCAGATTGTCAGGTGGTACTTAAACATTTAGAAATAAATTTTGAGATGGTGACATCATAACAAATAAGTTGGCCCTGTCCTGATGGAACAGAACATTGAATTCTACACCCCTGATACCAGTATACATGTGCTATTCAAACCATTCAAATATATCAAAAGCATCATACATATGTGGAAGACAGAGCTTTGTGGTTCACAACATTCATTTTAATAACCTTAGAAGAAAGTTAAAGTTTAATCATACTGAATGTAACAAGTTTTTCAACCACACACATTAAATTAAGTTTAAAAGATCAAGAATTACCTGCTACCTAAATATTTGAGCAGCATTGCTAACTCAGAGTAAAGATAGACTAGCACATGTGATTTTAAGTAGGTTTTTATATACATAGATTATTTTCAAACATAATTTAGAGTTCGCTCAACAATATTAAAGGTGTGGCTCTAACGGATTACATCACTGTGTCATCTGCAAAAAACTTTAAGTGACAGATGCGGAGATTCAAACCTGTTTTTTATTTTCCCAGTCTTCCGGTCCAGCGGTGAGTGTATATAAGAAGCTTTACTTCTCTTGGGTGAGCCTGACCGCACATTCAATCAAAGTGAAATAGCACAGGGGAAGCAGAACGTCAAAGGAGATGTTTGTTTGGACAAGGTCATGACAGAAGAAACTTTATTGAAGCGATGCCTTTACTGCTACCTTTGTTAGCAGTTTCTTTTAAGTCATAAAACTGGAGTGGAGCAAGGAAGTCTGACTCAGTTTTTCGTGAATTTACTCTAAACCTTATGTTTGTTTGAAGGGTGATTTACTCCTCTGTCTTTGTTTTACTGAGTCAGTGCATCCTCTTTTTTTTTTTTTAAAAAAAAGTCATTTGGTCTTTGCAGTGGATCGAACACCAGGGCGGGAGGTGAAAGGGTGATCCTCTAGAGGTACAAGTTCATGAATGAGCTGACTGAATGTCTTTGTGGCCACATCAAAGGTGTGCATCTTCAGTATCAATAGTGGTGCCATGAACAAGCCTAAGGGGGTCTGGGGACACTGTGTGTGGATTATATGCTCTCCTATCAGGTTCACATGGTAAAGAACACTACACAACAGCAGATTCAGTCTTGTTTCTGGCCCCTGGGGCTAGGCATGATCCCAGAAATGCCGTCTTTTGTTAGAAGACCCCTCACGGTCCCTTGAAGTCACAAACAGGTTTGTCCTACCTTTTCTGTTTGCAAGAAAATGATCCATTTGATATATTTGGTGTACTTTAAGCGGTGCATTGAATGTGCAGAATTTTGGTTTCAAGTGCTGCAGTTGACTCTGCAGAGACCCGACTCACTCCGCGTTACAGAGCCCGTATCCAGCCTCCCACAGATTTATGGGGATGCCAGTGTAAAACTGTCCCACATGGCTTTCCAGCCCGCCAGGGGCCTGTGCTGAGGTTACAGAGGCAGTGAAGAGGGGAGGGAGGTAGTCCTGAAGTCAGCTAAGTAGTGTGTAATTAAAATATCTATGATTCACAGCTGACTTCTTTCATATTTATGGGGATCTAGTAAGTCTGAGTGATGAGTGAAACATTTCCAAATAAGAACGCAGTCCCGGTGAAACAGTTTGGCTCATTGTCCCTGATGGTGTTAGAGGGGGAGCCTGTCAAGATTGGGCGTTAGTGTATTCATGGGATGTAAGCCACGTGTTCAACGCACTTTGCGGCATGGCTCATGAAGTGTGTCCGTGGGTGTATAGCTTCATAGTTGAGTGTGTATGTGCACATCTCTGTGCACATTTATCTTTTTTTAATCAACGCAAATACAGACGGTGGTCTTCTGGGTTCCAAAGAGGGAGATATAAGGGTTGTTTTTATATACTGGATCTCATGTGTGGTCTTTCTCAACTATTAATTGGGTTTTCTCACCAGGGACAAGCTGTTGGTTTTAATGTTTGAATCCAAAATGTTATTGAAATACCAGCAGAGTTTTCTGTTTAGTTACCTAGGAGAACAGTCATTTAAACTTGGTTTAATTTTTTCAAGTTTAGAATAATTAACATGAAAATCACTAGAAAAGAAACATGAAAAACTTTTTTATATATTTTTTCATGTTCCTGGACAGGTACCTAAGTTTCTAACTATACTTTGTCGTTAGGAGGTATTGTGGTATCTGCATAAGACAAAGGTATTCAACCCTCAAATTTTCTTTTAAAATGGAACAAATATAGATGAACAAGAACATGTAAAACCTGTCAAAAAATGTGTTGGTAAGCGTGTCACAACTTACAGATATGATTACCTTTCATTTGCACCGTTGCTTCAGAATATACACAAGCATCATAATGACCCTAAAATAGCGTTACTTAACCTCGTTCTGCTTGTTGCAGACACTCTGTCTTCTCTGACGAAGGTTTCACTAAATTCTGCAGGGTAAATGCATTAGAGGCTAGGAGTTGGCCGCATCTTTTTTTTTTTTTATTTAGCTAACATTAATTTGACTACTTGGTGGCACTCATAGACTGTGTGTGAAAGATTTAACTATAAGCAATGGAAAATAGATAAAAGAATACAGTAATATCATGGACACCTGACAGATGCTAATTGTACATTTTGCACTCTAAATCAGATTTTTACATAAGTGGCAAGATAAGAAAATGTGTGACTGCACTTTTTTTTTAGGGAAAAAAGCAACGCTACAAGCTGCAAAGTAATTTTTTTCTTTTTTGGCATCCCACTGTGGAAAAAGAAATACCATGAGTTCCTACTTGCTTAATGTGTTTTACCACCAGCCTGCAATTCAGTGTTGTAATTCTAAACAAGAAACACATCCAGTAACCAAAAGAAAACAAAAGCTGCAATAAATAAATTGCCTCCCAATTAGCCTGTTAAGAATAGCAGTTATAGATTATTTTAGACCGAAATGAGTGGAAAAGCACATTCACCTGTAACGTTTATATTTATATGTGTGCTCGTTGCGCGTGTGTGCATGTCTGTGTGCACATTAGCCCGCGTGCATGTGTGTATATACAACCTGTCTCGCCCCTGCCTCCGGTGGCTGACTTTGATCAGTGATCATTACAGCCTTTCTAATCCTCACTCCACCCCCAGTCTCACTGTCATGGCTCCTCTGTCCTCCTCTGTTCTCCTTCCTTTCATCCCTCCCATGTTTACAGAGCAGCCAGAGACTGCCATAGATTGTCTTACATCCTCACTCCATACCTGACATCTGATCCCTTACAGAAAACCAGCTCCGCTCAGATCTTCAATGGCCGTTGTGTCACAGTCCCCACCACCGCCTTGCGGCCTCAGACCTCACAGCCCCGAGGTGCCATCGTTTGAACTAGAAACCGATACAGTCAAGACTTGGTGGACAAGGAGGGAAGCTGCTGCATATTTAAGAGGGGCATTTGTTTCTGGGGGTGGGTGGGCTGGGTTGGGGGGGAGGGGGGGGTGCACCTGGATTCTCCACTGTCCACTCATGTACATGGCTGGAGGCCTCAGGCAAAGGAGAGTGGGAGTGACTGTGGACCAGAGTGCCACACAAACAGTCATCAGACACAGACAGGGCTGCAGATCTGATCAAAGGATGTCGTTGACTCTCCGGAGTTCACGCCCCCACACTGGACTCCGTCTGTGTGTGTGTGTGTGTGTGTGTCACTATGTGTGTGTATGTGCATGTGTGCGCCTACACATGCAAGCTTATCTAGATAAAATAACGACAGCTCACAGGAAGTGGGGAAAGGAAGTCAGGGAGGGCGGCAAGAAATCAAACATGTCATGGGAACCAGCGGGACTCACACACCAGCAGCAAAACACGAGACAAGTGGGTTCTGTGGTCAGAGGACACATTAGGAAGTTATATCTCTCTGACCTCTGATACTGAGACCACACAAATAATCGCAGCTGTCTGTAGGAAAAACACACGCTTGTTACCCCAGGTATAAATTAACCCTTCTGCCAGCCTATGAGAAACCCAAATTATTTGTGTAGCCTAAATACCAAACAGAGCATAAACAGCCTGAGAATCTCTGTGCAACACACCTATTAATTTTCCAACAAAATGACCTGTGCAGCTGGAATCTCTTACACAGGTGTAGGCTGTAAAGTAACTTTATAATATCACCAAAATGATAAACGTGCGGAGGAATAATTGTAACCTTAAAAAGAACGCCCACACATTCCCACATGTAAATGTCCTGCACTTTGAATGTCGCTAGTCATTATTCTTACAGCTCCTTGGTTCTTAAACTTTGGCACCAGTAATACTGCTGGTATTTGGGCTGCCTTTAGTGTTACTCTTAAATGTCAATATCACTTACGCACAAAGAAGATGTTAACAAATCAACAGTGACGCAACTTTTATAAAGACAAGCTGCATAAGAGATTAGTAAGAGCCGGCCCCAGGAATAAGCAAAGTACGCTTCTGCTTTGAGTCCACAGGAATGGAGGGGGCGGCGAGGAGTGTTTGAATTTCTATACAGAACATAAATAAATTAAACATAAATTAAAAGTCGTGCTTTTCAACAATGAACATATGTCTAAATCTGCTTCCAAGTATTTCGGAAAGCCAAATTTCATAGAATTTCTTTTATTATTTTTTTCCAGAATTTCAAGCTATCTAAAAATGTTATCGAACTATACAAAGCTGCAGTTGTAATCATGGACATTATGGTATACTGGACTCAAGCAGCAGGCCAAATAAAATCCTTATATGCACAACATTGATTGATTGATTGATTGATTGATTGATTGATTGATTGATTGATTGATTGATTGATTGATTGATTGATTACTGCAACGATGCTGCTGGAGGAAGCAGCCCAATTCAGTAGCCCCTTCTAAGCCTTGAGTTTTCATTTTCAAATCTATTTTTTAAACCTGTTGTGTGTTTATATTTCCTTTTATACCATCCTGCCTTTACACACAATAGAGCTGAAAGTTTCGTGGACAACTTTGTTTTTAATTTATGTTTTTACAGCACTTATGTGCAGAGACCATGTGAGAGACCATGCTATCGATAGCTCCGCAGTGCTGCCCCCTACAGAGCGCCATGATAGTTTAAAAGTAGGAGACACGGGACCTGCATCAACATCAGCTGTTGACACTGAATAATAAGCCCTGGGTCGACCTGGATATAAAGGCTCTCCTCTATAAGAACGGAGCCTTCAGATCAGGAAAAAACGAGGAGCCGAGAGCTGTGCTGAAGGAACTGAGAAGGAAGATCAGGGATCATCTACATACTGGGGAAAGTACCACAGGTTTGGTGGAGTTGTGGCGAAGACCACACTTCCAGATGACCTCAGAAGCTACAAGTCAATACCATTGACCTTGCATCTGATAATTGCCCTCAAGACGTTTGTCCACAGCCATCTTCTTCCCCTGCTGAGGCCATCGAGTGAGGTGCTCCTACCAGCCTCACATTGGGGTGGATGATGCCATCATCTCCATCCTTCACAGACCTCTCACCCACCTCGAGAAGCATGGAAGCACTTTGAGGATCTTGTTTGTTCGTTTTTTCCAGTGCCTTTAATATCATCCAGCCAGAACTTCTGAGGGACAAGCTGGAATTGTCAGGAATGGACCAAAACCTTTCCCAGTGCATACTGGGCTACTTCACTGGCCGTGCGCAGTATGTGAGGACACAAGGCTGTTTCCTTGGCAGACCGGTCTGCAGTATGGGAGCCCCAAGGAAGAACTTGTAGGTAACTTTCCTGTTCGTCCTCTACGTTGAAGACTTCTCCATCAACTTCACGAGTTGCCAACTTCAGAGGTTGTCAGATTACTCTGCCATATTCGGCCTCATCACAGAACAGGACGACTCAGAGTACAGACAGTGGACCCAGGACTCTGGACTGGTGCCAGCAGAATTGTCCCCTGATCAACACGAGCAAAACCAATGAGGCCAGTGGTGGATTTCTGCAGGCACAGACCCACCACCTCAGCACCGGTGAAAATCCAAGGAGCTGACATTGAAATAGTGGTCTCCTGAAAAGTAGATTGGATCGCAACACAGATGCTCTTTAGAGGAAGGGTCGGAGAAGACTTCTACATACTGAGGAGACCGAGGTGTTTTGGAAAGATGGGTGCTGTGGTGGCATCAGCTATCTTCTGTGGTGTGATTTGTTGGAGCTGGAGTTTATCTGCATCTGAAAGGAAGCAGTTAGATAAGATCATCAAGGAAGCAAGCAGTGTCCTACGATGCTCACTCAACCCAGTGCAGGTGCTGGGAGAAGAAAGAACTTTAGAAAAAATAGTGTTAGTGTTGGACAATGGGCCCCCCCCCCCCCCCCTCCCCCCCCAACCACCCACCCCTGCATGAAGCAGTTGTAGAGCTGGAGAGCACTTTTAGTTCTCTGTTTCCAATAAACCCAATAAATGTTGACATCCCTGCTGTTTTTGTGCACTTTTTCATTAGTTGCAAATAGTCTGTTGTTGCTTTTTATGCACAAATATACACACATGCATGTTTTTTTTTAAATGTAATCACCCTACACAGTTGCACATTTCTTTCAATCTGAGTATACTATTTTTATATACACTTTTTTTTACCTTTAAGTGAATCACTATGCTTACATTTGGCTTTTATTTTGCTGCTGAGACACCTGACTTCTTCCATTGAGAGGCAATATAGCATATTTCTGATCTAATCTATTCTATTCTCCTTACAGCTTTTTTATTCTAAACAATTCTTTTGAAAATAGACGTTTATAATATTATTTCCCTTAATCATTTTAATTAACTCTGAAGTTGATAAAAATGTATAACTTTCATTCTTTTATTTATTTATTTTTAACTAATAATGTGCCGTAACTAACATGAGAATCAGGAAAATCACATTCTGTTGCAATACATTATAATAATATAAATTTATTGCAGCCTTAATATGTTGTGGAGGTCCAAGTCCCACAATACAATGGAAAACTACAACCTGTCAGTTAAAGAAATGTCATTGAAAATATGAATAACTTATTAAACACGGGCTTGCATAAAACATAATTATGCACTTAATTATTTCATGGTTGAAAGTAGATGATGTTTAAAACCAGTTGTGATAAGGGCCCAGCGTGCAAAAGATGAAGCTTCAACAATTTTATTGCAGGACCCCAAAATCTAACTCAACTTAGGGGCTTCATACAATCTAAAGGACTATAAAATGAGCTGCTCCTGCAAATGTATCATTGCTTTATCAAAAACATCTTAAAAGAAAGAAGTGTTGTGGAAACACTTTTTCCTAACTCCCACTTAGATCTAAAGCTGGCAATAGTGAACAAGGAACAAATGCCGGTGTCTTCTTACAGTTTACTGCACTCCAATTACCCGCAGACGCTGGAACCTGGATCAGCTCTTCAGACCCAACTTGGCCGTGAGACAAGTTCACAAATCAGTGGGATTTGCTAATTGATTTGACCAGGCTAGCAACTGTTTGCATCACAAACTGCTTAGTGCAATTTCTCTGCTAGTTTTATCCTTCTTTCAGACACTGCAACAACACACTATGGGAGTTTGTGGAAAATTAACAATCAAAAGTGTAAATAAACTGCTTTTACTGTACCTAGTTGTACTAAGCTCTATATGCAAGGCGACTATACTAGATTTTTGAGGTCGGGTCTGAAGAGAATTTTCCGATTTGTTAATTTTTTTGTCTAACATAGTTGGAGATATTTACTCCTGAGTAAAAATGTAGCACAGTTTTAACATGTCTGTCTGTATGATGTTGCTTTATTTTATATTTTCCTATCATTTTTACTGAGCTTGTACTTGTCATAAAAAGTTTGGACATCACTGTTACAGATATTTGTATTAGATATATTGGCGTGGATCTGAATTTGATGTTATCTTATAAATGCTCCAGCGATCCAGAAATTCTTCATTTAGTTGTGGCGCATGCAGGGGGATCTTTTGTCTATTTTGATAATCAACATCTAATAATATAACATTGTTTTTCTAACTCCTAGGTATTTTGGAAATCACATCAGTGGAAGTGGGAGTGGTGGCCATTAAAGGGCTGAACAGCAACTACTATCTGGCCATCAGCAGGAAAGGCGAGCTGTACGGAGCGGTATGTATCCAAGTCAGAGGTCAATCTGAACGCTCCACAGAGAAAGATAGTGTTAGATTGTTCGGCTTTTATCACAGGCAACCTTATCTTCACCTCCCTGCCAGTGGGATCAACTCTCCAACCAGGCCCGTGGACACATGCAAACCTCCGGGAGAACTATGCAACTCTGTGCACATCTTGTCCAAAGACAAAATGCACAAACGCACAAAGCATGCAAAATCCGTTTTTGTGGTTTGGATATGTTGAAGTGAGGGCCAGTGAAGTTATTGTCAGTAAAAGTTCCCTTATCTTTATTGGAAGGATGCCATATTGTTGTGAGTTAGTGGGAAAGTGAAATCACAGGGTGGTGGGGTGCAAATCATTAGTCAGATGGACCCCTTATTTCTTCTGATTTTAGCTATTCAAATAACTCAAAATGAAATGTACATATCAGTGGGATACAAGTCTTGGCACACTTCCAAAATAAATTTATTAAGTTGCTGTTTTTTTTTTTTTTTGTTTTTTTTTCTGCTTTAGGCCTATTGATAGAACAACGTCCATGTTACAACGCTTGAGTCATTTATCGAGACACAGCAATCATTAATTTTGGAAACATTTTCTGATCATCAAATTTGTGCTGCACCAACCTGTGGATACCTATTTTTGCAGATTTTTCATTTAGAACTCTAAATAAACTTATCCTGTTCTCTATTACATGTATACATATTAAAACATCTTAGCGGTGAAATGATCACAGACAGTTAAAAGGGATCTGTCTTGTTCTGCATCACTGAAAATCCACAATTACAGTAAAATCTTCCAGGTTATTCAGCAGAGGTATTTGGCAATCAGACTAAAACTAATTCCAGAATTGCTTTGACTGATTGTTTAACATCACAGATTATAGCTCTCCCTTTTTATCTCCCCTGAAGATGTGCATCATATCATGACATCCTAAATGTTTTTGTACGATAATTTAAAAACTGGATGCATAGCATTAGTCCGACAACCCAATAGTCTGACAACCCAAACCCTAACCCGACAATCTAAGGCACAAGTCATGACTGTTCTGTCTAATGTGGGAAAAGTTTAGTTTTGTTCGCCATGCACTCACCATGAAGTTCAATCTAATGCCATCAGAGAGTACTAGGCATGGTAATTGCTGATACAGATGAGATGAATTTGGGCATAGGCCTAGCGCATGAGTCTTGTCAAGGTATAGGCCTGCTAAGAATCAATACTAAAAACCAAGCTCATTTTTTGAAACTGGGTTGTCGGACTAATGGGTCATCCGACTATATCAGACTAGTGGGACTGTCGGACCAATGGGGTGTCGGAGTATTGTGGTGTCTGACTATTGGGCAGACCCCGACAGTTGTCCCTGTGTGTATTCAACACAGAGACAACTGTTAAATAGACAGGTACCTTAACTGTAAGACCATTAAGGGATAGCCAATGTTTCCTAATCCACAACAGACAGAAGTTGACTTCCCAAAGGATAAAACAGAGAGGGTTTGCTGTAATACCTTCATGTTATCTGCTGAAGTCTAGCACTCAGTCCTAGGTCGAATTAACAGCCGATAAGTTGCAGTTTCCATTGTAGAAGCTTCTTACTGCCCTTGTTTCCACTGACTTCACTCTTGAACACCTCTGTGATTCTGGAAATTATCTAAATGAGCCTTTGTTCCACATTAGGCTAACAACTTCCATACTAAAAAGTGCAAATGCACATAAAAAAATTTTTTAAAAATTCAACCTGTAATTTTATACAATGTTGCCAACTTTGAAACTCTTTTCTAATAAAGAGCAAAAAATCTAGAGCTTTTTCTAGTTGTTATTGGAGACCTTTTGGAGGTCCAGATATGAAAGTGTGTATCGCTCTTACTGCTCACCATCAGCAGTGGCTGCTGTTGTTGGCTGTGCAGGGGCAAGACCATCATGCAACACTCCCTCCTGGCTGCAGGAGGAGTGAACATTCAACCCTTTGTGTTCAGACTGAAAATGACTCGAGTCATATATGCATTTGGCAACTTTTCATGTCAAAGAAAACGGACAGAATGAAGTTCATTTGTCGTTCTACACATATTGTATTTGGATGGATTTGTCTCTCTTATATATGAGGATATTCCTCCTGCCTACGGTGTCTAGACAATCGCAGAAAAAAATAACTACATCGCTGTCTCTTGTAGAATTCAACTTATCTCATTCAACTAACACGTTTATTTCTATTAGGTAATGAAACATGCATCTGTCAAAAGATAATAAAACACTGTAAAAGTGTGATCTAAACTCAGAAATAACCAGCCATGATCAAAATTTAAATATTACTTTAAACCTAAATCTTCCATGGCCAATTGTGCAAACTAGGTGATGAGATAATTTAGTGACTTTAAGAACAATCAGTAGTTGCTCACCTTGCTAAGGAATTGATAACGCTGATTTTGTGCAGTATGGTATGGATGTTGTTTGGCTAAGAAAACTACAAATTTCAGAGTCTCTTGTGAAAGTTTAGATAGTTAAGGTTTGCCAGATGTGCTGTACCTCATGAATAGAAGCATCTACGGTTTGAGTTGTTCTAAATTGCTAAAATTAGCTAAAAAAGGGTGGTCTATCCACAGACATATATACGTAGACGCGTCATAGGGCGCAGGTTCGCACGTCAACATCACCGCCATATTGTATGTGGCAGAAAAAAGTTGAGTTCTGTTATTCTGAACGTGAATCAGAGAAGATGCCTCATTCCTGTGCTGCAATAAATACACACACACACACACACACACACACATATATATATATATATATATATATATATATATATATATATATATATATTGTGTGTGTATGTGTTATGAATATAAGGATCAATTTGGTAAATCCAAACATTGTGGTCTTCATTTTTTCATAAAAACCGTGTCACATGTGAGCCTTTAGGAACAGACTTTTTGGGTGAGTATTAAAGAGGTAAAATTAATAATATGAGGAAAAAAAGTCCTAGGTCAATAAAGTAAAAATAAACAAACAAACACAAAAGTGATAATGTTATGATAAAAACATCATATTATGAGAATTAAGGGGGAACATTTCCAGAATAGATTATTTTAAATATTTTTATTCTTTAGGAGAATAAATTCAGGAGAATGAAGCTAAAGGGATACGAAAATAAACTTGTAATAATACAAAAACAAAAATATTACGAATACAAAGTATATTCAGAGATTAAAGTCCCTCTGATACTGTTTAAGTGACTGAGTAACTGCAGATTTGCCACATTTAAGATGGCGGACGCTCTGACGCATCGCAGCAGAGGCAGAACCCGCCCAATGACGCGTCTACTATTATATTATGTCTATGGGTCTATCTGAGTAGCTTAGTCTTCCACCGCTATCAGGGTTTCTCTTTTCTACAAACTCACTGCAATATGACATCCTCCTATAGTTAGACAAACCTTTTAATGATAAAAAATAAAAAAATCACAGAACTTTACTTTAGAAAATCCAAGAAATTACACATTGCAAAAGTCGATGTGCACTCGAAAACGACTCACGTTCAACCTCACTTGACAAAAACACGTGTTTGTTTCCGCAGAGAGAGTTTGGCGTGGACTGCAAGCTGAAAGAGCGCATCGAGGAGAACGGCTACAACACGTACGCGTCGGCAGAATGGAAGAACAAGAAGCGGCAGATGTTTGTGGGCCTGAACGTCCACGGGAAACCAATGAGGGGCATGAAAACCCGCAGGAAGAAAACGGCCACCCACTTCCTTCCGATGATGGTGTGAACCTAGGAGCCCACCTGGGGCGGAAGCCGACACACGGAGCACTGGAGGTTCTCAATACCAGGCAGCCATGAAATAAAGACATGCGTTGAAAAGTCTCACCTGGGAAAAGAAAAGAAAAAAGGCACTAACACTGTTACACAAAGTGAACTCTTATTTGGTTGAGATTACATATTTCCTTCGAGTGAGAGATGTTAAACTGAATTTTGAGTGGCACCAAAAGCAGCAGTTATCTTTATTTTTTTTTTACTGTGCCAAACAGTTTGAAGCTGGAGTCTGTGTATGATGTGGACAACACAGAAGATACTATCCAAGTTGGATGTATCTAAACGTGTTATTTATAATTCGATTGCTCCAGAGAGACAAGGAGAAGGGACAGACGGAGAATTGGCAAAGGGCAAGGTAATATTCAGATTATCGTGACGGCATGAAATATTAAGAATTTAAAGCACATTTAAAGTAATCGTTTGATACTTAACCACTGAGTTTTGGCTGAATTTTAATGATTTATTTATTTTTGTGAGATATTTAACTGGAAGGAACACCGGCAATCCTCTGCGTTCTACTTTTTATAGGATCTCTATCATGTGAAAATAAAACTGCTATTCTTCTTCTCTGCAGCAGCGTGGATCTTTATTCCTTTTCTCACAGAAGGGCACAGAAAAAAAAAAAAAAGAAAAGAAAAAACGCAAAGTTTCAGCATATGCCCTAAGAAATCCTGGCGAGCTTTCAGGTCATGGTAGGTCTCTCTTTCTTATCTGGCCTACTCCGAGGTAGGGAGGGACAAATAGCAGCTATTATGCTCGGCCAGATCCTCCATGTGGGAACCATTCTGCTAATGATTAGTTCCCAAACAAACGGAGAAATAAACCACAACAAAATCGCAGGGAGATAACTTCCCTGGAGTGACCTGCAGATGCTGACATCATTTCCTAATATCATCCAATTCCTCCGGGAGTGGCAGCGATTCCTGATTGTGGGATAGATAGATATCAGCGAAGCACCGTCTTACGGTAACAAAATAAAAATAGAATCAGCTTTGTCACGATAATCCACATGCCCACTGGGAGGGGGAAAAAAAAAAAAGGTCTGTGCAGGAGGATCTGACTATGTATGAGGGAAGAAAGAGGGATATGACCTGCGTCTGACCGCCCACTTCCCTTAGTAATCATTTACAAACACGCTAATCAATGACAGCTGTCTTGATGGCAGATGAAAAGACTGTGCGGGGAACATTAACACCACAGGCTTCCGGGCCTCATGTTCTCTTATCCTGCCTTTTAGAGCATCTATCTCTGGACAGGCAGTAAAAAAAAAAAAAAAGAGTAGGAGAGGAAGTGGAAGACAGAGACATAGAAGAAGGAGAAACAGACTAAACATCATTTGGAAATTGCTCCAAATTGGCCTGTGAACAGAACCACAACTAAAGACAACACCAGTTGCGTTATCTAAATGTATTCCCTTAATCTTTGGAGGACACACGAAAATATAGTGTTTGATATCCAAAAGGATTTTACCAAAGCCAGCGAGAGATTTATTGGGCCCCAAGGTGAAGGTGATTTGGGGGGGCCGACTCCCACCGCCCACCGTAACGCCACCAACGTGGTTTAGCTGAGCTTTTTACACCCCTTACTTTAAAAACCAAGACTTTAATATATTTCATTGTGGTAGACCGACAAAAGTAGAGAATAATTTTGAAATGAAACAAGGACAGGAGGTTTTATATTGAATAAAAATCTAGCCCACTTTATTTTGAGCTCCCTAAATAAAAACTCATTGTTGCCTTTCAAAGATTAAGTAATAGAGTTTATCAAAAGCACATTCATGGCTCAGTCACACTCAGTATGCAAAGCTAAGTGGGATTCTGCGGAAAGGCTTGAAAATACGTGTTCAGTGATACTCGCCATCAAACCGGTGGCTGATGTTGTAGTCTGTTAATGTGCAAAGCTGGTTTTCTCCCCCCAAAGGGACGCGTGGCTGTAATAGCAGTGAAAGGTGGTTAAACAACTTATTGACTCAGGGGGGGGTGAATGCACATCGATGTCGTCAAATGTTTGTTTGCAAAAATTGTTTTCCTTCCACTTCACTTCTTATGTGTCTATCACATAAAATCCTGATGAAATACGTTAAATTTTATGGCTGATACATGGCAAAAAAAACAAAAAACAAAACAAGGATGTTATTCTTTATTATTATATTTAAAGACCTTTTGAAAAATGTTTATTTCCATGAAGAAACCAGATCCTTCCCCAGCTTCCCATCATTTTTTTCTGAAACTCAACCTCAAAGAAATACAGGTGAGTTAATAAACTGTCTGTGAAATTCATCGTGAACAAATTAAGGAAACTGTTGAGTTTGAGGCCTGTAGACTCTTCATTACGCTTGGGGGGGGGGGGGGGGGGGGATTTTGGCCTTTACTGGGAAGGTTCCCTAATTGTGTGTTTCACTGTGGATCAATGATGCCGCAGAAATTGCCTTGCAACCCTTTCCAGACTGATAATTAAATTTTTCAGGGTCCTGTTGTTTCTCTTCTTTTCTTGAATCTCTGTAGATCGTGAGTTACTTTTTGAGATCTTTTAGCCTACTTCATTTTGCCAGAGAGCTTCTGTGTATGTGATTTCTTGATTTTGCCGGTGTGGCAGTAATCAGGCATGGGTGCGGCTGGTGGAACCAAACCAAAAGATTTGGTTGATAACATTTCATTCATTAGTTGATGAAGAGGGCAGTTGTTTCGTTTTTCTAAACATTTGGCCAGCGTGGTCTGCATTGCTTCTGTCCGTTATGGGCACTTTGTATTTCTTCAGGTTGCCCTGTTAAAATTTCCTCCATGATCCGAAACATTTAAGTGCAGCAATAACAGAAGAAATCTGTCAGTGGGCAAATACTCTTTTCACAACAATGAATATTTACAAACAAAATATGTTCTTGATAGAACTGCAGTCGTTATGAGTTTTGGGGTTTCTTTGTTGTCTTTGTTTTCTTCATTTCCCTGTTTATGTGGGGAGGTGTTGCTTTATGGCTACTTCTCTGCATTTTGGCTAAGATCAAGTGTAACACCTGTTCTTACCAGTTTATCATTGGAAACGTCCCCTACCTGGTGACCATATATTAAACCGATTTTTTGGAACATTACGAGAATAAATTCATGATATTACCAGAACAATGCCGAAATATGAGAGTAAAGTTGTAATATTATGAGAATAAAGTCACACAATGTTTTTGTTTTTTTTACTTTTTATGTAGTATTTTTTCAGGTTTGCATAGAACACACAAAAAAAAATTAAAGAGAAGGGGAACAAACATAACAAAAGGTGTAACAAAGTCATTGTTTAGGGGGTGTGGGGGTCTCGCAGGTCTTGTGTAGTTTTGTCTGGCGTTCCAGTCTTATTGAGGGTAAGTCCGGTTTGTGTAATCAAGGGATTTTCTCCAGAAAGTCACACAATGGTTTTAAAGTCCTGATACTAACAATAATTTCATGCTGATGTGCTAAAAAGACTTGGTATTTTCTAATTTGTAAAGCCAATACCAAAATATAACTTTACAAGATGCTCAACATTCCTTATTTTAACAGGGACTGTGACTGTGCTTTGTAGCAAGAGTTCTCCTAAAATTACCAGCCACCAGTCTTTGGCTCTGTTATTTCAGGGATCGCAGGCTGAAAACTTTGGGAACCACTGTTCTAGATTATTCAAGATTTTTTTGTTTGCTTTGATTATTTCTTTGCATTTTTGTTCAGCTCCATTCATGTTATCTCCATCCACTCCATCTGATTCCCATTATCTCCTGATTGACTCATCTGCATTATGCCATGCTCCACTTGTCCCTCAGTAGCTGTGTATACTTCCTGGTTCCCATTGCTCTACACTGGATCCTCCTGTTACCATTACTGTTGTCTTGTGTTTCTATTGCTGTAGTTTTCCCTGCTTCATCTTATAATATTATCGTTTATAATTTATCATTTAATCTTCCCAATGTTCATCCTACGTTACTGTCTGCGATTTGGTCCTGCTTCAAACTGGCGTATCATCACAGCTTCTCTTTGTTTATATCCATATCAGAATTTCATTAAAAGAGGTGAAATTATGTAATCATTATTAAATTATCTATTTTTTCTTCTCATTTCCTAGATTTCGTCCCGCATACATTCGTATTTCTGAATTTATTGTTTTATGACCTTTATATTCTTGTGTTATGTTTCCCGTAAACTTTTACACAGCTTAGTGTTTCTGGGGAACAACGATAATAAGAGCAGTTAATGATTAAGTCAATCACCGGCCAGGGAGAGCCTCATCATAATGCGTGCACACACCATTCGTCATCTTCGCATTGCCAAGGCCTGGGAATGTTTGAACTCTCTCCAAGATGCTGGCACCGGGGTAAAACAGCAATAACCCAAAATAGGTGCGCTAATCTTTTATCAAAGTGGGTCTCTGAATTTCTGGCTCAGGAATTCTCTGTGGCATAATACGATCCAGCTTTGGGAAACAAGTGGAAAATGCCTGGAGGCCAAATGCAACTAATGAATGCTTACGCTGAATGTCTGGTGCAGCACATGTTTGGAAAAGTCTGCTACTGAGAGAGCTGTGACGAGAGATGCTTTTACTCTGTGATGGAACAATGTGCTTCTGGTCTCTAACTTTTGGCGGTTTTAAAAACTGAGACGAGTTTCACCACCGTAAATGTCTGTTTTGGAAGCAACCGCTGCTAAATCAACAAGTGGGGGCAACACCACAGCGCCGATGAAAATGAGAACAGTTGGGTCATGTCCTCTATGCTTGTTCAGGGAATTCCATAGTACATTTTATTATAAAACATGTGCATAAACATTTGAATTTTCTTTTTTTTTCCTTTTTTTTTTAAAGACAAAGGAAAAAAATGACAATATAAATGTAAATGTAACTTTTTTTTACAGTGTGAGGAATTCAAAGATTCATATTATTGATTAAAAGTAAGAAATAAAACATGAAAAAAATGGATTTAGGTTCGGGAAACAAAATTTGGAATTGACATCAAAATAAAAAAAAAATAACTTTTTTTCAGAATATATAAATCTTATGACGAATACCTGGAAAACACAAATGCGGGTGTTTTTGATTATAAAAAGACATTTTCACCTGAATGTTATTTATACATATATTTTATGAGACAAGTTGTTTATTCCAGCAGATTAATTCATTTTTTATTTATTATTATTGTTGTTGAATCTAATTCACATCAGTTTTTAAGTTTACCCGGCTGGGTAGGTGTCCAAACAAAGCAAAAGTGGAGAAAGAAACAAAAAAAATATTCTTATTAGGCAATAATAATTTTGGTGTCTCAACAAACATTTCATTATACATAATAACAATAAAGAATCTTGACTCTCTAAGTAAGATGCTTTTTAAAATCTCATTAAGCCTATATTGTTCTTTGTTCCTTTAAGATCTCAGCTTTAAAACTTATTCTTTCAGAGATTAGTCAAATAAAGGCAACAAGATAAAAGTGTATTATATCATTTTCAGTTTTTACAACAGTTATTCTAAATGGAAAACTCTTCCTATTGCCAAGGCAGGGGTTTCCAAAGTAGGGGCCAGGACCCCCCTGGGGTGTCGCAAGACACATATTAGAGGTCACCAGATTTGATGCTGAGTTGCTAAAAAGATTTAGTATTTCTTTATTTGTGAGACCAACACCAAAGTATAACTTTACAAGATGTTCAACATTCCTCATTTTAACACAGCATTTACGACAAAGAAAGAAAAAATCCCACCCACCAATGGGTGTCACTGTTATTTTGGGGGTCGCAGGCTGAAAGGTTTGGGAACCGCTGTACCAAGGGATGCAACAGTATGAACATTATGTCCAAATTTGTCTCAGGCACCATTATAACATTTGTTCCAATGTAGTAAATTATGTGATTAAAACATTGCAGTGTACTTAATGTCTTCCTGCAGTAAACAGTCATGTGAAAAACTGTAAACACCTTACGGCAGCACATGCGTTCTGAAAACATTTGTACGTATTTAAATTTAATATCAATTTAATCAATACTGAGAAACTCAAGTAAAATGTAACAATATAAACTGAAGAACTTTACAAATATCTTTTAAAATGTGATAAAAAAAGGTACTATTTCTGGCATGGAACACATGAGGATGTCCTCTTACATTCTTTACCTCTTGAAATGACACACTGGATTATTAAATCAAGTGTTGAAGATTGCAACATTTGTACTCAGTATTTTGAAGGTGATTTACCCTGTTTAAACCTCAGACTGTTTGATGTGCTCCGGACTGCTGAAGTAACAAAAAAAAAAAGAGCTTTCTTCGCCCTTCAGATAGAAGATTCTTTCCGCTTATAAGTGTCAAAATCATTTAAAATCAGTCATTCCATGGCACCAAAAACGGTCTGCAACTGGAGGAAACAACTGCCAACATGCCCGGCTCGGATTTTCCAAACAAGTTTGAACTGAAAGCAGACAGCAAGATTTTGCAAGAAGTCTCTTAAAACCATAAAATGTCCAAACAGGACCTACAACAGGCTCTTACGGTATTGTTGATAAGAAAGTGCACGCCTGTATAGTCGGAAAGAGACTGTACAACTTTAACTGTCATGGGAGGAGTGTGTAATAAGAAAAAAAACACTATTCTGAACACATCACCAAAGAAACACGCAAAAAGCTGGTTGGTAGTTATAGGCTAGGTTTGATTGGTTTAATGCCAATCTATTATCACAAGGTTAAACAAACATTTTAGAAATGTTATTTTACTCATTTCAGACATTTATCTCATTTACTATCAGAAATCTTTTTTCAGAAAGAAATTTAAGAATTAAATCAGTCAGAATTTTCATTTGAACTGTTTTGTGTTACAAAATGGCAGTCAATTAACATCAATATTGAGAAGAGTAATCTAACATATTTGGCCTAAAGTTCCTTTAAATGACATTGGATACTGGATATCCCTAATGACGGATATCCTATATGCATTGTATCAGAAAAAAGCATCTCAGAATAGATCTTTTGGACTTCTGTTAAGAAATTGATTGAAATTAAAATGCTGACAATTATTAATGGGATTTTATTGTTAGAAACATTGACTTTATTTTGTAAGAACTCTGCTGAAAATATCTCAAATATCAATTGCAGATGGGAAAATGTTCTTGTAGAAATCTGGAGTGAAGAGAATTAATGGATATAAAAGGAAATATGAAAAACTATATTTTGATGAGAGATATCTGACATTTTGATTGTGAATGGGAAGACAGGTGTTTTGCAGAGCTTAATGTTTTCTAGTAGGTAGGAAGATCATTGCAATCCATTTTGAGCACAAAAAAATAAACAAAAACCAAAAATTTTTATAGATGTATATATTTTTAAATGTAGTGTTTCTTGGTACAAACTCATCTATAAAGCCTTTTTGCCAGAAAGGATTTTTATTTTTAAAAGAAATTGCAGCCATGGATGTGATTTGATTATTTGTTACAGCGGCTTGCCATACTGGTAAAATAACTGAACTTCCACTCCACGCCACTAGAGGGAGACACGTTCATTTTGACCGACGCATCTGTCACGGGCAGCAAGTTTGTTGTGAAAGGAAGTAGCTCAAAAAGTTATGCTGCTAGCTTACAGTTGTACGAGCCGATCGGGGAAAAGGCCACTATGAAAGACAGACAGAACAGGTGTTGCTGTGATAACACGTAAACGCCGGCCGAGAAAAAAAAAACCCAGGAGAAAAAGTCAAACAGCTCCATTTCCATCTCTCTCAGACAAACAAGCAGCCATGAACGAGAGTTTTGACCGAGCTCCTGGAGCGGGGAGAGCCCGCGGAGCTCCGGCGGACCCCGGGCTGCCAGTGAACGCCAGAGACGGCGACGCAAAAACCTCGCTGTTCAGCCAGAGAGAGCCGCTGAGGCAGCCGCGGACGGTGCCCCCTTTCCCGGAGAGCAGCGCCAACGCGACCGCTGGAATCCCCGGAGGAGGTGGGGAGCTAACGTGGCTAACGGAGCTGCTTTCTTCATTACTCCCAATGTCGGGTAGATTTGTTGCCGAAAAGCCACGCAGTGGTTCTGGTTCTGGTTCTTGCTGAATGCGGAGCCGTCGCTCTCGGCCTTTTGGGGGTTGGAGTTGCGACATGTGTGCATTTATGTCATGGTGGCTAACGCTGCGGCTAATAAAAGCTGTTGCTCACCTGTCGCGGCTGCTTAGCTAAGGGTCAACAGTGAGGCTGCTGACAGAGCCGAATATTATCTGAGGACCTGCTCACATGTAATCTGATTTTATGTAGACAACACAGGGTTTTCGTTTACATGGGAAATAGGTTGATTTACTTCAAAATGTTAAAAAATAAATAAAAATAACAGTGTTATACGTGGGTGTGTGACCCTTTATCCCCTATGCGCCAGATCCAGTTTATTTATGGTCACATTTTGTGAAGCAGGTGGTCCATTCAACAGAGACTATCTTTTAACTTTTTGGCCTACATAAAAAAATAAAAATAAAACAGCGACGTGACGATACCGTGGACAATGGTGGGAGCAGCATCGCGTTGTTGGGATGCTTTTCTTCAGGGACCCGTTTCAGAAAGAATGGCCGATCTACCCTGAGTAGTTCTACCTGACGCTGTCATGCTCAGCGGGACAGGTGACAGTAACCAGGTAACCAAACCCAGCGTCCAATCAACTCTGAGCTGAGCGCCAGCGCCAGCATGGAAGAAGCCCTCATCAATGGATCGCAGATAACGCGATTCACATTGGCCACGAGAAGCCTTCTTTAAAGCCAATCTTTAATGAAGGCACGAGGAGATTATTAAACCATAACTAAAAACAACAAAAAATAAAAATGCTGTTGATGCTGAAAAAAAGTTAGTGGCAGAGAATTACTGAAAAAGTCAATGCATGAGTGATTTGATGGAGAATTAAAGCTGTATTCTCACACTGCAACCATTCTACCCCCTACGATCAGACATTTGATCGTGGTCAGAGCAGCTTCTCCCCGACAGATTTCTGCGACGTATTTGCGCTCCAGCATGCGGGCTCCTCCAAAAAAGGTTTCTCCCTTTTCTCACACCTCCTTGAAACGATCACAGCTAAAAAGAAGGAAAAACTCAGAGTTAGCCCAAACAACTCTGCATGGTAGCAGGGCTGCTTCACGGAGTAATTTGTTGTCATAATTCTACCCAGGGTCAAGGCTTCTGAGCTTTCTGAGCCGGAAAAGCCAGGGTGTGCAGAGATTACTCTGGGTATCCACTAACCCGGCTTTCTGAACCAGAAATGACCTCATCTTTCCTTTTTATCCTCCTTTCTTGTTTCAGATCCGCGAGCGCTCGGCAGCCCCCTACAGAGCGGGGCCCCCAGCTACGCCTCCGTCTCCAGGGGCGGCAACGACGACGTGGACTCGGTGGTCAGGACATCGACGCTTTCAGCCAGCGCTCCGGAGTTTGTCCCGGGTGGAATGAGCTCCTACGAGGTGAGGGAAACGCCCGGTTTATGTGCCGCCGTGCCACACGTCTGAACGAATCAGCGAGTTGTTGTTCATTTCGCATAGGAGCCCGCGTACTACGATGACAGCGAGAGCTATTACGGCGAGGCCTCGTTGGCAGACACGGTCACAGACTTCCTCAGTCACCTGAGCTCCTCCCCTGGCTCCTTCGAGTCCGACGTGGAATACATCACCGGCATTCTCAACTCCTGGGTCACCACAGAAGAGCTGCTGAAGGAGCTGGTGGAGCTGATCTTTACGCAGGTGTGCCAACATTCAGCTTTCTTTCTTTCTTTTTATGTATTTTTTTCTAATATGGTGCCATGTTTATTGAGCCGTCGATATTTAGCTCCTGAATTAAGGCATTGATACGCATGAATTTGGTGTAACTGGCCTGTTTCAGTAATTTCCCTCTGGGATTATTAAAGTATATCTGATTCTGATTCTGGTTTTCTTTTTTTTTTTCCCACCATCCCAGTCTACCGCCATCCCAAACTTCTCCTACACCGGCGCACGGCTTTGTAATTACCTGTCCCATCACCTCGCCCTCAGCCCACAAGGTGCCAAATTTCGTCAGCTGCTTTTGCAACGGTAAGCGTGCTTCTGCTTGTAGTGGATTCAGATTTTGCCCAAACTGACTTCAGAGATGATCTTGAATTGACATCGAAGAATGTGTTTCTTGTCGGGTAAAAAGACTTCTGCTCGAAATAATTTCAGTAACGAACATTGAATTGTTTCCGCCAATAAATATAGATGTTTGTTTTTCTGTCGTAGGTGTCAGAGAGAGTACGAACAACGGAACGAAGCCGTTCGAGGAAGTCCGGAGGTCCAGAAGAAGTTTCACTCCTTCGTGCTGTTTTTGGGCGAGCTGTATCTAAATTTGGAGGTAGGAGCATAATTCTGCGGCTTCGCTGTGTGAAATGTTGCATTTTAAAATTCATCGTCATGAGAAATCCGTCCTTCGGATGTTTCGGTGCTGTGGATAATTTTTACTGGCAGCTAGTCGTGGCCCAGCATGAGACTCTCACAATATGACGACCTTGAGTAAAAATATCACAGAGAGAAATAAAAAAGAAAATGCTCAACAGGGTCTAATTTCCTTCATAATGACAAGTATTACTGCTACAAAAATACAACATGTTTGTTTCTATTGTTAAAATAATCTTATTTATAAAATTGTGCATTTTTTTTACGTACAGACTTAATAGAGCATAGAATTAACAGTCTCTAAATTTACTCGTAGCAGTCTGACACTAATTGGACAGAAGATTCTACTTATTTCTTTTCATGACATCACTTTGTTTTTTCACAACCAGAGGTATTTCTGAACAGCTGTTTTTTTTTTCCTTTGTTTTAATCGAGGTAAAGAAAAAGTGTTCTTTAAGCCTGCTTAGCAGCAGTGCACATGGTGGGAGGTCTAACAATTGTGCTGCTCTATAAGTCCAAAGACAACTCTACTCAGTCCAGTACGTTCTCTTGCTTCTCATCAGATAATATAAGACCGAATCCCAAGAAGATGGGGGGGGGGGAATCTAGAAGAGGGGTCAAGATTTAAAATCTTAAGAGCCATTTTTGCTTTCAGTCAGCTGAATGAAGCTCGTTAAGAGCGACAAGTGTTACACAACCCTTTAAAAAGGACAACCTATAATGTTTTATTTTCATAATTTTTTCTTCTTTTTTCTACTATAGGAAATCAGTTGCTGTGTGTAAACAGCCACCATAAAAAAAAACTGAATATAAGTTTTAAAATGAACAAAAACCTTCGCTAAAAGAGGATTGTGGGATGTTGATATTTTTGGAAAATGATGGGTGGGGAGAAGGAAAGTTTCCAATTTAATGACAAGAAAAATGGATCTAGAAATAATACAGATACATTTGGTGGGATTCTTGTTTAATGCGATTATTCAATAAAAAAAACAACCCTAAAAAGCTGCGTTTGTTATTATATTTCAAACCCCCGCTATGGTTCTTAAGCCGCAGTTGCAGTCCTCTGCTCCAGAATATAAAACCATCGAATGTAATAAACTGAAACTATTACTACTAGTGAAAGTCTGGATTTAATAACTAATGAAATGCAAAAATAAAAGATTGTATCTTAAAACTGATGCCGGATTTTTGTTATGTTTAGTTGGTACGGGATCCTGATACATTTGTGTTGTTAAATCTAACTACTTCACTTTAGCAACACGTTTTTGTGCTGATAACAGGTTAATTAGATCATGCTGTCTTTAACTTTGAAGTTTTTTTTTACATTTTATAAAAGGATTTCTACTTTTCCTCTGTCAATTAAGTTATTACTGGTCTGTAAAAAAGTTACTGTTAATCAGAAGGAGAGTCATGAAGTGTGTAAATGTTGTTTTGTTGTTTAGATAAAAAGTGCAACCGGACCTCCGAACAGAGCAGAAATTCTCCTCTTGGCTCTAAAAGACCTTCTGCAAAGTCTGCTTTCACATCCTGTGGACGCAAATCTCATCTGTGCCGTCAAGCTGCTGAAGGTTTTTGCAATTACCCTGGTTACGTTCTGAGATTGTTGTTGAGCGAGGAGTTTTTTGCTGCTACATGAGCACGCTTTGTCTTTATAGCTGACCGGTTCGATCCTGGACGATGCTTGGAAAAAGTCCGGGAAACCCCACATGGACGAACTGGTCCAAAGGATTGAGATTATTCTCCTGGATGCTACATGCAGCAGGTGAGCATTTGACCGACCATGCCTGTACCTCCAAGACTTTTCTTAATGTTGGAAAATTATGCAAAGCAAATCTGGCACCTGGTTGTAGGAAGCAGTCGTTCCCAACCAGAAATCTTTAAGAGAATAAGTGAAGACGATTTAGAAAAAAAAGTATATTGATAAAAAAGAAATCATATTGATCTGTATCGATAATTATCAACAAATTTAAAATGTATATATTAAGTGCAGGCCTGGCCATTTTATGCTGTTAATTAGGTCTGTGTTTTGATTGGTTGGGAGGATGTAATCACTGTAATATTAACCTACATGGCTAAAATGTAAAAGGAGGGAAAACTGTTATCCTATTGAACTTTTTATTTACCCCTTTCTTTCTATCACCAATGTACATCTATTGATCAATATCTATTGTTTTTGAATTGTCATCCAACCCTAGAATAAATAGTTTCATGTTTGTTTGTTTGTTTGTTAATTTAAGTTCCAGAGTTGGGTCTGTAAAAAATAAAATAAAATAAATAATGCATCTGTTGCCAGCTGGAAAAAAGCTCATCTTCTCGGTAAGACCAGTGGTCAGGGCGTCCCCGGTGAAACGGTTTTTAACTTGTTTTGTTTCCCTCAGGGATGTGAGACAGATGCTCCTGAAATTAGTTGAGCTGAGATCCAGCGACTGGGGACGGGTCTGCGTCGCCGCCGCCACCAGTAACGCCACCCCAGACAACGACCCCAACTACTTCATGGTCAGTGTCCGGACCTTTTCTTTTTATGTCTGGTTTTATCGCTCATCACATACTTTAATTGGGACTTTTTTTAAATTTAAGACGCACTGGTCAGGATTTTGTGGACAATCTCCCGTTTTTGGAAATCCTCTCCTGTCAATGCAGATTGTATCTTATTCTGATTTGACTCTTGAAAAGCGATGATAAACGGCATTTAATTTGTTTTTCTAGTTTTCCTGCTGTGAGTGATAATTAAGTGTTTGTATTGGGAGCAGAGGCCACAAGACTGTTCTGTTCTATTTCATAACGTGCTATTTAAGAGCGAGGGCAGCTACTGTAAAACATGGTTAAAACAAAAGAGTTTACATTTTAAACTAGCTTTAGTATTTTACACCAGCAATCAGCTCAACTGGCATTACTAAAGCAGCATTTTCTGTTTACATTCGCTGTAAAATCTAGATTTTTACTTTTCATTCTGAGTTTCCCAAAATGCCAGCATGTATAAAATCGATCGTTGTTCCATAGCAGACTGAGCTCAATAAGCAACGTTTGCTGTAGTCCGTTCAGCCTTCCTGTTTTCTGCTGAGGGCTCGCTTCCTGTTTTAGCCGCTTGAAGGAACAGCAAACATTTCTGGAAAAATACAGTTTGCCATTAAATAGCCTCATGCATCTTTATTTCTTCAGACTTTATTGTTAAACAGTAGCAGGAAGAATGGGTCGTCTTTCTTGAGTAGCTGAGTCCACATCGAAGGCAGCAACCCTGACAGTTTAGGCACGATGCCTTCACTGAGTGGAAAAAGATCGGTTTTATCCGTTTCTGACTGGCCGGTCTATAGTCAGGACTCATCTAGCTGAACTTTTCCCAGAACTGTTCTACATTTGGCATTTCTGGATCTTCGTTTGCCTCCTCCTCGCTTGTTCTTCTCCTTTAAACTTGATTTATTTCTGTTTTTTGCTCCTCAGAATGAGCCTACGTTCTACACTGAGGATGGCACACCTTTTACAGCAGCAGATCCCGGTGAGTCTACGGCCCAAACTCTGCGTACCGGAACCCCCCGGGGGTTTTATAAAGGTTTTAAAAAACCTTTATAACCTTTTAAAAAACCTTTATAAAAGTTTTATAAAACTTTCATAAAGGATCGGGAGAAATCGGCAATAACACAAATAAGGAGACAAACACTGTTTCTGCTAGAATAATAGTGCCCACATTTATTATACCCCACAGAATACAGCAAAAACAGCAAGCACTTTGCAAACCCCAATTCTGCTAGGATGAATGTCCCCTTTATTCCCCACAGAATATAGCAAAGTAGCAAGCATTAAAGCAACAAGCTTTCAAACAGGCGTGATGTTCAACAGATTCTAGAATCAGCTCTTACCCTCGGCACAGGACTGGAGAGCCGGGTCAGTCCGGATTAGAGCAACATCCCCACGGCCAGGCGTCCGTACCAAACCCACAGCAGACTCTGCTGACTGAGGGCGGTCCCCTCCTTATATATTCTAGAATCAAGGTATCAGATGAAAGCGAGAGTGGGCAGTTCTCTCTCCCAGCTGATCTGTTCGTCCCGTTTCCAAAAGAGATAGCCTTCCCAGCATCTCAACAGTGTGTGAATAAAAATAACATTGCAAACTCAGAGTGCAAATATAAGTAAAATAAGGAATACAGAGATTGAATCAGTCTTTCCCACAACACATTGTCATAAGTTCCCACCACAAGTTAAACAAAATAACACATGTTGCTCTTAGTTTCATGTGAACTCAGGTGCGTCATCCTGAGAATATAAGAAACCCAGAGATTCAAAATAATAAAAACAAGATACGTTGCTCTCAGCTTCATGTGAATTCAGGTCCCCTCTTATAAGGAGTAAAAACAATTTATTTAACTGACCAGTCTTCCCATCAAACAAGTTATATAACTGAGCAGGTTTTCCCATAATACATTGTTAAAAATAATTATTTGGTATATCAGATGCACTGATAATATACACATGTTAAATTAGTAAGTTTTAAGGTCAAGATTGATGTAAAAAGTACATTTCCAACAACCGATGCTTCCCAAAGTGTTTTACAAATAACATGAATGAATAAAATGAATGACAGATGCAATGGAAATAAAAAAAAAAAAATACAACAATTTAAAGCAACTAAACATTTTATCATAAACATTTCTTTTTTTTTTTTTTACTTTTTATATTTAATTTGCCGGGTTTTTAGAGTCTCTGTAAAAATCAGCTGGTGGTGCTCTACCTTAAATAAAGCCTCCAGCCTTTTCATCAGCTTGTATTTTGGTCAGATAGAGGAATCATTTGGCCTTTCCCTCGCTCTGGTTAATATCTCGACGTCTCTAGTGTCCATATTTAAAACGTTTCTGCTGTCTATAGTGAGTTTTCTATGTTGTTTGTATGAAATTCATGAAAATCCGGACAAGTTGAAAACGTTGTCTTCTAATGAAGCTCGTATGGGAACCCTGCCCTTAGTGTTGGAACCGAGCGACAGATCGCTACCAAACCCAAATGATCAGGCATGTGTTTCTCATTTGGACGATATTAATGGATGTTTTTATTTTTTCCATATTCACCATTTTTACTTCAGCTGTTTATTATTATCTTAAATGGACATTAATCTGGACTCAGCGTGGCGCTTGTCTTTCTGCTCACTTAGTTTTAGCACAAACACGCTTTGGTCTCGAGTTTTCGGCGTGCCTTACAGTCGGCCTCTCTGCTTTCACAGAATACGCTGAAAGATATCAAGAGCTCCTGGAGAGACAAGACTACTTCCATGAGGCTTATGGTGAAAACGGCAACGAAGAGTAAGTAACCTTAGTCAGCATCGTCTTCACAACCCCGTCATTAAGCCGCAGCGTGTTTCAGTCTGAGGCTTCTTCACGTCCGATCCTTCCTGCACACAGCCAGCGCTATCTTCAGTGACTCTTGTTGAATTGAAGGCAATGACCTAAACTCTGTTGGGTTTAGCTGAAGGGTCCATCTGTTTGAAAACCAACCAGTTGTGAAGAGTTCTGCTCAGAGAAGGGGTCAAAAATCCAGCCAGGAGCTCCTGGTTTATGTGCAACCAAACATTTAACCATAAAATTGGTTTGGGTTTGAAGACAATTCGTGGTAAAATCACCTGTTTATAATTCATGAAGTTCTCTGTTATATTCGTTTTCCAACCTGAATAGAAGACTGCCTCAAATAAAAGACTAAAAACAGGAAAGCCGTTGACCTTCTAGCCCACGGTAGCTGCGTTCACATGGACAAAGGAACCATAATCGTAATAAAGGGCAGATCGGAAGAACAACACGTCGTGTAAACAAGACCATCGGAATGTAATGATCGGATTAAGCTCAATCGGAATGAAATTGTATTCTGAATGAGAGGAGTGGTTTATGCCGATTGATAATCTGATCAACGTGCATATAGACGCTTGTCAGGATGAAGTTATTCCGAATGTGGCAAACTGACCTGAGTGCGCATCTGTGCCCGGCGTAAATTTGACGTAGTTCCGTGTTGGCAATACGTCGCGAAGCAAAACTGTGGGGGCTCCCTTTTTAATCTTTTCTATTGGAAAAAATAAAAGGGCTCAAAATTGTTGCTTACTCAGAAATGTTAATTAGACGACATTAGAACCTGGTGCAAGTCCAGCCTGGGCACTCAAACTAACTCGTACAATACGGCTTTGTTTACTATTTTTGTAGTTTAGCAAAGATAGAAGCACTTCATCTTGTGTTTTTGTTTTTAGGGGAATTTGATAACTGCGCATTTTAGAGTGGTTGTATTCTGAATAAAGCCAGGTGCATAGAGACGCACATTATGATCAACTGATTTAATCCGAATACATTTTAATGCGATCGTGAGACTTTGTGCATGTAAACATAGCTAGTCAGTGTATGTAAACCTCTAACTCACATAATACACACTTTCTAGCATTTAGATCTGCTGGTTCATCACCTTCTACCCCTCTGTGGAGGTGTAGCAGGCTAAGTCCCCAACTTTGAAACAGAGGTCTCGGGTTTGAATCCCGTTAGCGTCGGGACGAGCGTCCATCATAAAGCGCTTCCAGGTCTGCCAGCAGTCAATAAAACAGCATGGATGTCATGACTTTTTGGTCTTCTCTGTAATCACATACTAAACAACTTATTTTTCCTGCTTGGCGAAACATTTCTACAAATGTAACACTGTCGGATTCACCCTGTTCGCACATCTTTAATCATGTGACTGTAAAGTAACCTCACCACACAAGTCACATGACGGCCCGTAAACCCGTGGTCCTGAGCTCGGTGAGCGTTTCCAAGTGGCCCACAATGCAGCAGATTCTACCAGGGCCTAGGATTCTGCTTAGTCAGCAGCCCAGTATAAAAAAGGGCTTTAATCGCTTCAGATCCCCCTCCCAGAACCGTGTCTGTTTCCCTGCTTGCTGTTGCTGTTTTTTTTTTTTTTTTTTTTCTTTCAATAATTTAATTCGCTCATTGTTTCCACAGGTACGACTTCGACGACGAGATGGATCCTGAGATCGAAGAAGCGTATGAGAGCTTTTGCTTAGAGTCCGAGAAGAAACGGCAGCAATGACGAGCGGGAAGATGGGTGACATTCAACGAGGATTTGCTCCCCTTTTTTTTTTCAAATTGCATTACGGGAATGTTGAGAAGCGAAGGACACTAACATCAGGACAAGCTCACCTCTATACTTTTTTGTTTTTCAAATCCAGAGCTTTTTATAGTTGAACTCCTGAGACGTCCTTTCAGCCTGCATTCATTTTAAAGTGGGACAATCAAGACGGATAGCTGTTGGAAATGTTGACTTCTTTCGTTTCTGTTTTGCTGCTTGGAAAAACATTTTTCCCGGAGCTGCTTTTCTTTTTAACCGAATGCCAAGAGGGGGGGGGGGGGGGACAGTGTGCTGTTAATTTGTTTTTGGCTTTTTTAGAGTTAAGACCTGAAAAACAGATTTTCATTAAAAAAGTACGTTCATATTTTAATGCCCCACACCTTGTTCTCCAATGATCCATTCTCTCTGCTTAAAAATAGCCTATAAATGGGTGAGGTGGCTGTTTATTGCGTATCCATCCAAGGTTCAAACACAATGGAGCGTTTATCTCCGCTGTTGGGATCTTGTGCATTGTAAAATAGATTTGAAAAGGTGTCTAGCTGAAGCGTTGTTTGCTGGAGCTACACATCTGTAAAAGTTGGTTCAGGTAAAACCTGTTTTGTTTTTTTAAAATCTCTTCTAAAGTTAAATCTTCATAACATAAAACTGTAGTAAATAGTCCAAAAACTCCCAGAAGAAAGTTCCTTTGAGTACATAGGTTTGTTGAATGCTTGTTTAAATATGTATGCATTCTGCACATCTTGGCAACGTGGCTCAGCTTCATGGTAACGTCGAGACTGAGACTGTTTTTAAAAGCAATCCACAGATCACATGTGAACCGAGGTTGTTTTATAGTTTGTACATATTATTTATAGTTCTGTTTGCTTGCAATAAATACTTTATAATGTGAGCTGTGGTCTTATTTTCTTTATTTTGTTAAAATTTATAAAGGTGAGACACAATCAACATGAGAGCATTCTCATTAGCATAGTGGATCACAATGACAGGAATTATAAAGTTTTAATTTGGATGGCTGCTCCCTTGGTCAGCTCTCTCTTCCTGGTTAAATATGGGTAAAAAGAAATGAATGTGCCAGATTAGCATACGGCCATGGCTTCTGACATAAGAAAATAAAACACTAGAATATATAATAGTTATCCAACCATGATCTTTCATTCTTCTGAGACTGGGTTGCAGAGGAAACGGGTCTAGGAGGTAAACCAGGACATCTCTCTGCTGCTCGTTGTGAGGGTTTCCTTGTCTTTCTAAGGCTAGAAGGAATTATTATCATCATGCAATCATAAAATGTTTTTACTGTAAACAAGAGACAAATTTAAAATCACAATGTGGAAACTGTTGAGGTGAGTTTTGTTGATTTATTCAAACAGGTATGGATCACTTTGCATGCATGTTTCTCTATTATATATAATTATTATAGGTCAAGATTTACAGATAGTAGCAGTATCTCTCGAAGCTAAGTGAAAATACTTTCACAAGCAGAGCATCTTTATCTGCACAAACTTAATCTACCTAAATGCAACAGTTTGAGAAAGAAACGCGTTCTGGTCAAACAGCGCCACCTGCTGGTAAACAATGTGTCAGTGCAGGAGTCTCCCCTTCCCTTGACATTCTTTGTCCTGTCCAAAAAAAGGTTAAAAAATAAATTTGTATTCATTTTATTCTTTATTCAGTGTTTAACAAAATCAAACAACAATGTTTGGCCTTGATAGATAGATAGATAGATAGATAGATAGATAGATAGATAGGTTAGTTTGTTAATGCCATTGTTCAGGTCTGATAATTTTTTTTTGTTTTTTTTATGATCTGAAATATTTAAGTGTGACGAAAAGGCACGCGGAGAAGAAATCTGTGAGGGAGTAAATACATTTTGATGGCATTTAGTGCCCTATGAGTTCACCTAACATGCCCTTGCTGTTAATTGTCTGGACAAACACAAGCATAAAAGCGCATAAAATCTGTTTTTGTACAAACATGCCTGATCAGTATAAGCTTCCTGACTCTGAAATATTTATTCCGTTTTTTTTTTTTTATCCATCTCAGTTGCTTGATGTGCTAGGTCCTGCAGCAACTCTGCTCGGATTGTAGAATGCTGCAGCTACTCATTTGGGCCTGTCTGGACACCTTTTAGTCTTTCTCAGAAGTGATCTGAGCACGACTGTGCCAGTGGCTCTTTCTTTCTTTTCTTTCCCCATGAAGCAACAACTCCAGTTTTTGGTTCATGTTTGCCTTTTGCTTCTACTGACACTTACGTACAGACACATATTATGACTTATTAAGCTTTATTTACAAGAAAATAGAAATTTGGCATCTAGCCTGTCTGCCCCCCCCCCCCCCCCCCCCCCCCCCTTGTCTCTTGATGGAAGCCGGTTTATGACAGAATGTTTGGGATAATCGACCTGTTGGACACCCAGTTCTCTCCAATTTTTAACCTTCTATTTATTTGAAAGATTTTTTTATCAGGAAGTTATTAATTATTATTCCCTCTACTTGAAATACCCTAGTACCTTAACTCTAAAGTTGAACTCTAAACTGGACTCTGCACCACATTTGCATCATTATTTGGCACTACCAACGTTGCTGAACTTTTATAATCCATTTAAATAGTACATAATTCAACGTTTACTGCATTTTTGCACATATTATTTTGCACTGCATCAAACTTTTTATACAAATGCCTTTTTGCACCATTATTTTTGCACATAAAAAAATGGCTGAACATTCTTCTGCACACTGTTTTTTGCACAGTTTTTCTCCTGCATTGTTATATCACTGCTGCACTTTATATTGTAAGGTTGCCTCATTCCACCTGCAATCTCATTACACTGTCGCAAGCTGTATGCAACAAAATTTCGTTCTGTATGCACTCTGTACATACAAAATGACAATAAAGTTGTCTAAGTCTAACGTCTGTCAGAGGAACAGCCCCACAGTATAATGCTGCCCCCACCATGCTTCACTTTACTGTAAAAAGACTTCTCCAGAGGGGGCTTGCTCATGTGGTCGGCTGCAGATTTCAGTAAAGCTTGAAGGTGTGGATTTCATGCATTGGCTTCTTTCTCGGTCAGCATCCTTTCAAATGATGTTGAAGATTATCTGTGGACAGTGACAATGTTGGTGCATTATCTTCCATTTGATGCCAGGTTTGAAGCCCAGTGTTTTTCTTTCCTTATCACACCTTATTTCCTTTTGTCCGAGAGTCAAAGTTTGAGTACCCCAACAAAACAAGGATGCCAAACATACATCTAACCTGGTTTCAGAATGGACAAATCAGGCTTCTGTTTAATTTTGACTTACAAGATCGTTCACCAAGGTTAGTGCTATAATCAGTCTGCTCTGAAAAACAACAAATAAACCACTAAAAGTCTTGAATTAATGTGACAGCCATGCCTGTGGTGAGTGTATGTGGACATGTCACCACCTCTGCTGTTTGGAAATTGTTTTCCAGAAGAAAAAAATGGTTACAAGCTTAAAAAAAAAAAAAAGATTCCTCACATTTGCAGAAATTGAGGTTTGTTAAAAGAATGGTGGAAACAGCTCCGGTTTCTTATGCGTATGTGTAAGAGTCCAAACAACACGTTGTAAACGAGGAGCTCCCAGTCTGCGTGTCTGCTTCTGCGGGGAACCGTGCAAACTTATGAACCCTTTTGCAATTTCTTTTCTTTAATAAGAGGGAGCGCATGCCGCTCTCTCTGTATTGGTTCATATTAGGAAAGCTGTCATGTAGGCTTTAAGAGCCCTTGAAGATTCTTAGCGGTCAGCTTCACTGAGAGGGAAATTGCAAAAACATTCTTCTTAACTCAACAACAAACCACAAATATTCTCTTGTTAAAGCCGCTATGCTGTTCTTTGAACTTCTACACACCAAAAGTGTATTGGGTTCGGGATACTTTAAGTATAAATCCAACTTTTTTCTTGTTTTTTGCATTTTATATTTAATTTATTGATTGATTGATTTATTTAATTGCATCTATCAGTTGTTGCATACCTCCACTAGTCAGTCTCCAATTTTTTACACAAACAAGCAGTTATTAAATACACTGCCTGGCCAAAAAAATAAGCCGCCACCTGGATTTAACCAATCATATAGGTATGAACCTCACATTGCATAATTACTGCATGGGCGATTATGTTTCAGCTGGCAACAAGTTATTTAACCTCGACTGGTGCAATGAGTTTCTTCTCATTTCTTAAACAACCATGTCGAGAAACACATCTCTTGGTCGTGGGAAAGGTGTCAGTCTTTTTCAGAAGGGTCAAACCGTTGGCATGCATCAAGCAGAGAAAATATTGAAGGAAATCGCAGAAACAACCAAAATTGGGTTAAGAACTGTGCAGCACATTATTAAAAACTGGACAGATAGTTGGGGCCCATCACCTTTGAGGAAAAAAATCCTGAATGGTCGTAATCGACAATCACTTAAACGTTTGGTGAAATCAAATCCAAGAAAAACAACATTAGAACTATGGGTTATATTTAATAGTGAAAGTAAGAACATTTCCACTTGCACAATGCGAAGAGAACTGAAGGGATTGGGACTGAACAGCTGTGTAGCCTTAAGAAAACCACTAATCAGTGAGGCTAACCGGGAAAAGGGAGCATAAAGATTGGACTCTGGAGCAATGGGAGAAGGTGATGTGGTCTGATGAGTCCAGATTTACCGTTCCAGAGAGTGGTGGGCGCATCAGGGTGAGAAGAGAGGCAGGTGAAGTGATGCTCCCATCATGCCCTGTGCCTACTGTACCAGCCTGTGGGGGCGGTGCTGTGATCTAAGGTTGCTGCAGTTGGTCAGGTCCAGGTTCAGCAACAGTATGAAGCTCAAATAAATATGTCAGCTGATTACCTGAATATACTGAATGACCAGGTTATTCCATCAATGGGTTTTTTCTTCTCTGATGGCACCGACATAGTCCAAGATGACAATGCCAGGATTCATCGGGCTCGAATTGTGTAAGAGTGGTTCAGGGAGCAGGAGACATCATTTTCACACATGGATCATGGACCACAGAGTCCAGACCTTAACCCCATGGAGAATATTTGGGATGTACCGGAGAAGGATTTGCACAGCGGGCAGACTCTACCATCATCAATACAAGATCCTGGTGAAAACTTAATGCAACACTGGGTGGAAATAAATCTTGTGACGCTGCAGAATTTTATTGAAACAATGCCACAGCGAATGCATGCCAGAAACAAAGCTGAAGCCATTCCAATGAAATATCACTGTGACCTTTTTTTTTTCATGCCAATTATTATATTCTTTTGGCCAGGCAGTGTAGTTTGTCCAAACCACAGAGCAAATAGGCTGTATTGTTTTGCCTTAGTGGTTTTACTTGGATGCATTTAGCTAAAGAGCATAACATAGCCTGAGGGAAGTTATGTGAATTCACACAGTACAGAGTTTGTGCTAGGGGGAAGCACTGTGCAGACTGCTGATATTACAATCCACAAACCACTTGTTGCAACTGAATTACTGTCAAAAGTCAGAGCAACGTCAGTCCCACATTTGCACAGAAATACATTTTTCCCTCAAAGTGCTTTTTGTTAGTTTGCTAAGGAATTATGTGCGTTTAACTCTGCTCATTAACACCCCGTCTGTGCAGCCGGTGAGCTGTGAGACACTCTGAGCAAGCAGCACATGATGCTGATGCTAACATACAAAAAAAAATAAAAAAGCGACGGGGCAAACCAGAGCCGGAGATTCCCATTGCTCAGCAGATCGTAGTAAAAGAGGGATTAGCTCTGTGAATGTGTTCCTGTGCGTCCCCATTCATGTCTCCACAATGGGGTCTAAAACAGGAATTTCTTCCTGAGAGGACGCACATTTTAATGCTTTGGTATCAAAATCCGCAAATCTTTATCACTATTTTCACAAGAAATTGCCGGGGGCTTGGCTTATCTGAGCTCAATTTCACACCTATGGCTTTTGCAATTGATAAATGACAACGATATTGCCGCAAAGATTATAGGATGGATATCACAAATTCCACATCTGTATTTTGCTGGGGTGTGAGATGTTTGTCTTTCCTCTGAACCTTTTGAGATTGATTGATTAAATTCTACAGCTACTGGATTAAAAGTTAACCCCTAACCAACAGAACTGAAAACTGAGAAATGCGAGGGAAACAACAGACGATGTTTTTGAAACAAAATGGTTCGGTTTCTGTTAAGGGTCTTTTTCATGGACCCAGAGAGGCCCTCTGTGGGAGTTGAACCCAGAACCTCCAAGCACAATGCTCTATCTAAATATCTAGATATCATGTGATAGAGCAATACAAAAACGAAAGCCCAAAGACCCCAATTAAGAGTGATTGCTTTTTATATTTGGCACTTTTGGTGATGGCTGTTTCTAAAGAGACTATCCACATTACCGAACATGCCAGAATCAGCCATGAAGGTTAGTTTTCATCTGTAGCCACCTCAAGGCACCATATAAAATGCAATAAATATCAGTCCAATGCGTGCAAATCGACTTCCATCACAAAATTAGTTAAATTGTGAAATAAGAATATATCTGTTTAGTAAAAAAATGTCGAGTAGGATACTTAAAATGCAAAATGGATATAAGAATCCCATAATCAGTAATCCTTGAAGCACATGTCAGCGGCATAACAAGTGCCTCAAGAGGAGGAGACACAAGACCACGCAAGACATTAAAGACCAAGCAGAGATTGGCAAACATGATCGTATTGTCCATTTTTTTTTCTTTTTACATATTGCAGTAATGATGTCCTACATGTTATTTATGTAAGATCTTTATTCAATTTAATTCAATTTTATTTATATAGCACCAATTAATGAAACATGTCATCTCAAGGCACTTTACAAAGTCAAATTCAATCAGATTATACAGATTGGTCGAAAATGTCCTATATAAGGGAACCAGTTGATTGCCTCATAGTCCCGACAAGCAGCATTCACTCCTGGAGAAGCGTAAAGCCACAGGGAGAGTCGTCTGCATTGTCCATGGCTTTGCAGCAATCCCTCATACTGAGCAAGCATGAAGTGACAGTGTGTCATGATATTTTTCGGGGATGAACCTGGACACAGCACGCACACACAGAGCTAGTTCTTAAAGGTGAGTTTATTGAACAGTGTGGAAGATGGATGATGATGGAACCCAGAGTCTTTCAACAGACGGAGGTGTAGGGTGCAGAAGCTGGCCGGCAGGAGGAGTGCTGAGAGACTGACCGGGAGGAACTCTGGAGCCGAAGACTTGAGACCAGGACGGAACATCAGAGCCGAGGACTTGAGACCAGAACATCAGAGCCGAGGACTTGTGAGCAGGAAGGAACAGTGTCTTGGGTGAGGCTGGGCTGAAACAAACCTGAAGGAAAGTCTTCTGGCTGACTGGAACAAAAAACAAAGCTGAAGTGAAGTCTTCTGGCTGACTGGAACAAAAACAAAGCTGAAGTCAAGTCTTCTGGCTGACTGGAACAAAAACAAAGCTTAAGTAAAGTCTTCTGGCTGACTGGAACAAAAAACAAAGCTGAGACAAGGTTCTGGCAGAAACTGAGAAGGAGTGAACACTACGGACCGGCAACGAGAACAGAATGGAGTGAGTATATATGGAGGAGATAACAGGTGGAGACAGATCAGAGAGGAGCCTCCCTTCCTCTCTCACTGTTTGAGAGAGGAAGGGAGGCTCAGCATGCAGCCTATAGCTACATCCTGACACAGTGGAAAGAAAAACTTCCCATTAACGGGAAGGAAAAACCTCCAGCAGAACCAGGCTCAGTATGAATGGTCATCTGCCTCGACCAACTTGGTGTTAGAGAAGATCATTGACTCTTTGTACAGTATCTCCACTGGCTCCATATTATGTGAAGGCAAAACATTATAGCATTCATGAAATTTTTGCAATAGAATTTGACATCCAGTGCCTTATATATATATATATTATACACACTATGTCCTTAGTTTCACATGATGGGGGCAGCATTATGCTGTGGGGATGCTTTTCTGAAACAGAGACAGGAAATCTGATCAGAGCTGACAGGGCTATGGAGCTAAAAACAGGGTAATCCTGGAAGAAAAGTCATTCAAGACCATAAAAGACTGGAAACTGGGCAAAGATTCTCCTTCCAAGAGGACAACAAGCCATGGGAAATCACTGGCAAGACTTTTAAATCAATGTTCACAGACACAATCCATCCAAACTGACTGCAGGGGAATTATTCAGTAAAACTATTGCTTTTAAAACATTTTGAAAACCATTTATCTTCACAGTTACGCACTGCTCTGCGTTGGCCTTTCAAATATAGTGCCTACAAAACACACTACAGTTTGGGGTTGGAACAGGACAAAGCATAAAAAAGTGCTATGAGTGTTAACTTTGCAAGTAGCTGTAGATTAAGAAGTCTAACCCAGGGAGAGAAAATGCTGCCATAGGCTAATAATGTGGGTGAACAGGGAGTTTAAGTTGAATAATAAGAGGAAGTTGTGTTTTTTTTAAGGTCTCCAAACATCCTCATCTAACTTGGAATGATTTGTGTTCCTCCTCAGGGGGAATTTTTCACAATGAGCCAAGAGGCAAGCAGGAACAAATATTGCCGTCTAATCTGTTTCAGCATTCTTCCTTAGATTGTTGTATATGATTTAGGTAAACGGCCTAAAACAATAATACAGCTGTTCAATAAAATTGCATTTCTTCTTAGGGAAGGGGGACTTAACTCCGTATTTTTAGAAGAAAGGTGAGTCAGCTTGTCCACACACGATTCAAAAAGTCAGCTCAGCCTTTTCCCAGAACCGCTGTGCTGCTCGTTCATGAATACTAAGAGTTACTCCTTCAGGAAAACTCAAAGTGTTCTGTCTCGTACGATGACTTGCACAAGAGTCACCGCTGAACAAACATAGGGGGGGGAGTGGGGGCCAGCAGGGGGAATTAATGGGTCAACCATGAGGGACTTTTTCCATTGGATGTTGAGGAGTATGCGTAATTTGTCAAAATCCTGACACAAAAATGATGACAAGTTTACATCCTTTTATTAGCGTTTGCGACATGCCTGTTTCAGTTTCCATGGGAAACCAAACTGGTTGAAGGAAAATAATTTAATATATAAGTATGACAGGATTATGGAACAAAATATTTTTTGGTACATAAAAGCTTATTTTAAACCTTTGTAACCTTTCTGCAAACTATGGCTTAATCTAAAGGTCGCAAATGTTTATTTATCCACGTTATTACAGCTGCAATTTTTTTTTTTTTTAGATTTCTGCCTCAGATAAATGTTTGTTTTTCACTTGAACTGTGCGGCTTACATGTCACAGTACGTGCGGAACAAGCTGTGAAGTTATTTTTATAAGATCCAGTTGTTATTTTGGCTGCGAAAAACTGGAGAAAAAAAAGTGATTTTCTTCTTTTTGTTTCTTCCTTGGTAACACTGGTCCCACACTATGTTTACGTCCTTCTTTTGTTTTGTCATTCCTGGATCTGTTGAGGCAGAGAGCTTTTTATTCTGTGTCTGACACTCCTTTGCATTTTAAATGAGCTAAAAGGGGATTTTCCGTCCGACGCCCTGCTGAGTCTGTCGAAGGAAGGGCTTCACATTGCTAATCACAGAAGAAACAGTCATAGAAACAGAATACAGACGAACGATGAATAAAAATGCATTAAATGAAGGTTGAAAAGTGATTTTCATTGACTGAAATTAATATTTCTTCCCTTTTAACAAAGCCTGGTGTTGTTTTTTCTACCACGGATGGGCTGTGTGCCCGTGTTGCACACAACACAGCAGGCGAGGAAGATCATTTCATGCACCTTTGGCAGCCTCCTTCATCTATTTCCCCGCCTTTATATTCTGAGGCTTCAATGGCAGATTATGTGAAAAGCCTTTAAGTCAATACATGGCAGGTGTTCTTGGTCTGCACTACCTGTTCATCACCAGATTCTCACCTTGCTATTGTCGGACGCCTTGTCGGCTTCTGATTTCTGGACCAAGACCAAGTTTATGCCCCACGACACGCTCCTCTTTCTTAGTCCTTGGATTTGTCGCCCCTTGTGTTTCACCCTCACCTGGATGAAGGATTCCCCTCGTCACTTTGACTTGTCTTTTTTGCTGAAAAGTGCTTTATAAATAAACTTGCCTTGCCTTTACTGGCCTTGCATCAAGCCCTCGACTCCTCATTCACAGCTCTGAGGTCAAAGCTGTGTTTGTCGCTCTCAGTTGTAACTGCAGTAACGACGTCATCCCTTTGATTGTCACCGTCTAGAGTCTAGACCGAGCCCCAGGAGCAACTTACCAGGGCCGCTGTTCCCTCCCCGGTGTCTGAGAAGGTTGGTGGCTCTAATTTTGAGTTTCACATCACTCATTTACTGTATTTTAGCCACTGACCTTTATCTCTCATTTGCAGTCGTTTCCTGATCCTGGGAGGGTCTTGTTTCACTCCAGGAAACATTTTTAATCTTTTAAAACACTGTCTGTGGCATTACACTTAGAGTGTAACAGCGCTGGTTCAATAGTCAAACACACAAGTGGAGGCACAATGTTTGGTGCTGTCATAAAGCCTCTGGACCAGTTTCTTTAACTCTGTTCAACTTGAAATCTGCGGAGGGAGCTGAAGCTTAGAGTTGCCAAGAAGAAAGTAAAGCAGACAAAAAAAAATAATAATTTATAGTTTCTGTAAAGGGGAATGCTACAATAAACATTTGGCAATTTTACTGAGCAATTTAGTTTTTTTCTTCAGATTCTAACTTTCTGCTGGAGGATAATATCCCTACAGATTGTGGTTTATCCGCTGTCTCTCTACAAGGAAATTAATTCAGCACTAAATAATGTATATGAAATTGAACTGGGATTGATGTATTTCCCCCACTGGAACTGAATTAAACTGAATTAAGTTTTTTTTTGTTTTTGTTTTTTTACTTAGGCTTTTTCTTTAATGTTCCATGGATTAAAAGTTACCATGATTCAGCAAAGAGGCCAGTAGGTGAGCTAATGAAGGACGGGTTCATCTCAGAAATCTATGATTCTGTTTAAGACGTTGCTCAGTTAAAGTTTTAAATATACAGGCTTTTGGGTGTGAAAAGCTTTTGGAAGCTGAGCCATTTGGGATCTGAAACATGGTGCGGCCTGCCTGGAAAGGCAGGGCAGGAAAATGATGTAATCTTTTTAGGTCTTCAGCAGTCACTTCTCTGACCACAAAGGCCAAGTAAAAAAGCTCCAAGAGCTCCAGTCCAAGACTGGAACTCCAATGCAGTCGGAGACCGGCAGAGTGGAACGAATGTTATTACATCAGGCAGACAAAGAAGCAATAAGGCAGACTTTTTAAATGTTGTGGTATGAGTTCAACCACTGTTTGAGTGATGAAATGCAAGTGCTCGCTTGTCCTGCTCTGTCAGAGTAAAGAGCAGCAAACTCATGGTGTTACAGCTTGAATTCTGCTTTTTTAAGGCTGTTACTACATAAAATGTGGCACCAAGTATTAATACCCACAGAGCGTTTTAAAAGTTTGTGCAATCTCAAGCTTCTGTAAATGTGTTTTATTGGAATTATTAACACATTAACACAAAGTGATGGACAATAGATAAGCGAGAGAAAATACTGCATGGTTGTTACCATTGTTTATGAAAGAGAATAATCTGAAAAGTGTGGCATATGTTTGTATTTAACGCCCCTTACATATGTATGTTTTTGAAGGGCTTGTCTCCAGCAGCTTTGCACACCCAGAGACTGTAATTTTAGGCTTGTCTTCTTTGTAAATAAGTTTAAGCCCAGTCACACTGGATGGAGTGTCTGAGGCCGCTTTTATATGTCTAGGACAAATTAACACGTGATTATGCTTTGATCCAAGCCATGGTACCTCTGGCTCTATGTTTGGAGTCATGGTCCTGCTGGATGGAGAACCTTCACCCCAGCCTCAGCTTCATCCCTCTCCTTATAAAACAAATACATTTATATAGTGCTAATTTATAACAGATATCATCTCAAAGCATTTTACAGGGGATAACTCAATCAAAACATAGAGACTGGGCAAAAGGTTTCTGTCTAAGGCCCCCCTGCATCAAGTCTTTGACTTGCAGCATTCACTCCTCCTGAAAGAGCATGTAGCGACAGCGGACAATCGCTTGCATTGTGTGATTGACTTTGCAGCAATCCCTTATACTCAGCATGCATGTGGTGACAATGGAGAGGAAAACTCCCCTTTAACAGGAAGGAACCTCCAGCAGAACCAGACTCAGTGTGAACGGCCATCTGCCTCGATCAACTGGGGATTTGAGAAGACAGAGCAGAGACACAAAACAATTACAGCAAACAGCCAAGGGCACAAGCTCCATGCCAGCATTCAGGTCAGCAGCAACCCAGCCAATATACATGAGAAGGAAAAATTTTAATTAATTTCTTCATTTAACAAGAAACCAGTTAAGGGAAGCTGAAATAGGAGAACTATGATCTCTCTTATTTCTTTTTCTATTTTCTTCAGGACTATTTCTGCAGCAATCTAAAGGCTTTTAAAAGCATTTTTTTTTTTTTTTTTAGAATTCCTGATAGTAAAGAGTTAGAATAATCCAGCCTCGAAGTAACAAATACATCGGCCAGTTTTTCAGCGTCACTCCCGGTTGGTGGGGAAGGAAACTTTAGGAACTTGTTTAACATGGGATTTAAATGACATGTCCTGGTCAAAAATAACACCAAAGTTTTTTATATTATTATCGGAAGCCAAGTTAATGAAATGCAGTTCCTATCTTTTTGGGACTCTGGTCCCAAAACGATAACTTCTGTCTTGCCTGAATTGAAAAAGAGGAAATTTAACATCCATGTTTTTATGTCTTCAAGACATGCCTTCAGGATATGTAACTGGTTAGATTCACAGGATGTATGGATATATATATAGCTGAGTATCATCAGCATAATAGTGGGAATAAATCCCATGCTGTCTGATCATTTTACCAATTGGAAACTATGTGTACAATGCTTGTGCTCTGGGAACCTGATATTCAAGCTGGACATGAAGTCTGTGTTTTTAAAAGATTTAATGAAAAGGATGCAGATGACAGGCATGTAGGCATGGCTGGTGATGGCAGGCTGACCAGGTGACCAGGTGATGATGGCAGAGACAAGCAGATGACCAGATGAATGGCCGATGAGTCCTCAGAGAGGGCAGAGCAGGGTGTAAGGATAAACACTTCCCTTTCCTAACCTTTTCAGTTTAGAGTGACAGAGACTTTCTGGCGGATTGTTAAGTTCTGTCAGACTCTATATTTTTAGATGATGAATTAAACAGAGCTGTGCATGACATTAAAAGCTTTGTTTTTTTGTTTTATAGCCTAAACTCTACTTTAAAAGTCTCTGCGACTGTATCCCTGACATGCCAAGTCAGAAGTTTGTTCCTGTGGTGTCTCAAGGAAGGGAAAGTAAGTGCAGAACGATGATGTCTTGCAATCATATTTTAAAATTCTGAATCTTTTAAATAAAAAGGCATTTGATTCCTGATTTGTCTCTGAAGGTGTGGAGGGAAAGAGAAGAAGAGAGGCGAAAGATCGAAGCAATCTTTTTTATTTAACTCACCCCTAAATATAAGACAACAATGTAGTGCCTTTGTCTTCTTTTTTTAAACAGCCCCCACCATAATTCTCGCCCCCCACTCCCCCACAATGCCCAATAAATAGCCACAACTTTCAAATTCCATGACCACAGTTTACAATGCAGGCTTTCTGCTTCAAACATGAAGCCAGGATGATGTCATGGATGCTATTTCTGAGACTTCCTCTGAAACCAGTCTCGCAGTCGATCTTGCACCCTCAAGTTACTCGGAATTATGTGAGAATAATCTGATTAGAAATTATTTCCAGATGATGTTTAGACTGTTGCCACAAACGCACCCATAACTTGTTAACTCACAAGTCCCCAATACGACACAGGCTGCGGTGATTGTGTCTGTTGAGCAACAAGCCCCCGGTAAAGTTCTTTCCAAATTATTATTTTGCGCTGCCACCACTAATTGAGAGTTAAATTTCATCGCCCCAGCTTTGTTTAATGATAGGTCTTACATCAGTCGTTTTGGGGGTTTTTTTGTTCAGCGACAGGCAAATAAACTCTGCCTCATGCAGTGTTGCTTGGAACCCCATTTAACTTCATCTTATGGAGCTAAGAGTAATAACCACACATTTTACAGCTATTGCTTAAGTTGGCTTAGTAAGTATGTGATCTATCTATCTATCTATCTGTCTGTCTGTCTATCTATCTATCTATCTATCTATCTATCTATCTATCTATCTATCTATCTGTCTGTCTGTCTGTCTGTCTGTCTGTCTGTCTGTCTGTCTGTCTGTCTGTCTGTCTGTCTGTCTATCTATCTATCTATCTATCTATCTATCTATCTATCTATCTATCTATCTATCTATCTATCTATCTATCTATCTATCTATCTATCTGTCTGTCTGTCTGTCTGTCTGTCTGTCTGTCTGTCTGTCTGTCTGTCTGTCTGTCTATCTATCTATCTATCTATCTATCTATCTATCTATCTATCTAGCTGTCTGTCTGTCTGTCTGTCTGTCTGACTGTCTATCTATCTATCTATCTATCTATCTATCTATCTATCTATCTATCTATCTATCTATCTATCTATCTATTTACAGTGGACAGGGTGTCTACAGTTTTAATTTACAGTAAAATATTCCGCTTAATCTTGAGTTTGACAGCTTTCTGCCGGATCTGTCTGAGTCTACATGCTTTGCTCAGTCCTGCTTCAGTAACCCATCCCTCGGGCAGACCTTTGAACTGTAAGAAGTTTGTATCTGTAGGTGTAAAAAAAAAAAAAAAAAAAAAAAAACCACGAGTCCTTATAAGGAAAATGCGTATCCGGGGCGTGATCGTCGCTGCGGAGCCCAGCCTTTTGACAGGCGCGGAGGATTCATTTGGTCTCCATAAACACATGAAACAATGATCAGGATGGAACACGTCTGGAGGAGAATCGCCTTTGCTATAATAGTTATCTGTAAGTATTAAGCGGCTCTTTCTTTGATATTTGTACCTTAAAAAAAATAAATAAATAAATAAGCACAACAGGTTCCAGGAGTGTCGGTGGTAGCAGTTTTTTTTCTTCTTCTTCTAATTGGCATTCGCATCGTATTGCGTAACGCTCAGCGTGAAATGCGTTAATTGATCATGAATGTCTCATTTTAAAGATTACAAGTTCCTGTTGATCAACTTGTAGTGTGAGCTGCATGGCGATAAGTCCCACAAGTTACGTTTAAATCAATTACAACTGCTTAATAAACCGCGGTGATGTGTTTTTGCTATAAATTCAGGTTCTATCACCTGAATTAAACAAAAAAAAAAAAAACAACGGGCACATTAACAGGTCCTGGTGTCTGCGTAAAAAGGACTACTACTGTCTGCTGCAGGTAAAAACAGGCGTGGCAGAGATAGGATTGCTGGTTCTTTTTTTTTCTCGAGTCCAGTATCTACATTCCTGGGGAGTGCAGGTTGATAGGTGAGCTCTGTCTGCATAGGCTTGCTGTGGCGCTGAAATTCCAGGAAGAATCCAGCCTGTTTCCACCTGAGGGTGTGTTGTGGGGAGCCTTTGAAGGTGGTCATTCTGAGAAAACAAACGTGCGGTTACAGCTACCACTTCTGTTGCAGTTCTAATTTAAGCTCTTTTGCGTTATCTTTATTGCCATTATGTGACCGTAAGGAAACTTTGCTCAGAGCCACGCAATTCACAGCGCTCAGACAACAAGTGGTGTTGAAATAGTTCAGTGCGCAGCATCTCATAAGTTGACCCCCATGAGTCAAGTTGTGCAGACTGTGTGTCATTTTGGTTATCCTGTGAGATTCACCCACACCTGATCGAGGAGGAAGTGGTGGTTTTACATGTCAAGCCTGAGAATCAAGCAAGCGATTCAGACTCACTGGGGTGGCACAGTATTCTTGCCACATTGGTGTGGCAGTTGTTCTGCCCCTGAAACTTCTTCACAGTATAACTTGCGTGGCTGTGATCTGCATGGGAAATAAAACATGGTTTGTAGAATATTTTACAAACAAAAAATCTGCGCTGGCATGTATTTTTGCTCTCAGCTCCCACTTACTCAATACCTATTGGACAACCTCATGCTTTTCTAAAAATCCTTTTAGGATATTTCTCTTCCGGCTTTAGACACAGATACATGCTCAGTCTGAATGGATGGACTGGGCCATTGTAACAGCTAAAATGCTTTGATATAAACCATTCGTTGTTGCGTCGGCTGTATGTTTTGGGTGAGACGCTGCTAGGAAGTCTCGAGTCTTTTGCATCCTTCAATAGTTTTTCTTCCAAGATTGTACCGTATTTAGCTCCGTCTATCCTCATGCCAACCTTTCCTGGGAAGTTCCCACCACCGTGTTGCACAATAGGGATCAAGATGTGCTCAGGATGATAAGCAGTGCTCATTTTCCACCATTTAAAGTAAAGTTAAAAAGTTCAACTTTGGTCCCGCCTGACCAGGGCACCTATTGAATTGTTGTCTCCCCTGCTTCTAGTTTTATTCCTGCAATACATTTATTCTTGCCATTTTTCTAAAAAGGCCAGATTTGGGGAGAGCACAACCAACAGATGTCACGAGCTGTGGGTCTGCCAACTGAAACTTATTTGGGGGTGTATATGTACCTTTTTTTTATTTATGTGATAAAACACATAAGGTTTGTCTTTGTAACTTAATAAAATGCGCAATAAAGGTTTAAAGGGTATGAATAATTTCACAAGGCATTACAACTAAGAATCACAAATGCATCGATGCAACCTCCTCTCTCTCCTCCAGCAGCCGACAGGATCATCCAATCACAGTCGTACAACGTTGGCACCTCAGGAGCAACGATTTTCAGCGGCCCAGCTTCAGAAGAGTTCGGCTACACAGTTCAACAAGCAACAAACGCTCAGGGCAAATGGTAGGAGCGTTGGCTCTTTCTCATGAACTTCATCTGTGTAAACTGCTTTTTGTTTATTTATTGCTTCTGTCAAGTCTTAAAAGTGTTTAGTTGTCACATGGTTTGGCCAATCTAGCACAGATTTCTCGTGTTCATGTTCAACCGGCTGAGAAAGATGGTGACACTTATAAATATGAAGAAGCCACTTTACATAAAGATCACCATGAAGGAGCTCAAACAGCCTCAGCCAACTTCTTCAATGCAGTTGTGTTACCCGGCTTCATGTCAGGGCGAATTTTTCTCAGCTTGCCCGTTGCTGCCTGCAGAAGGAAGCACATACTTTGGTTGTCTTTCGACATTCAACGGCCTACAAACAAGTCTTGACACTCATGAAGAAGTGTTTTTTTTTTATTGCCTTGAGTCACTTTTATTTTATCTGACATGTACTAAACTAAGACCTGCTCAGTATTTTAGGCCTAAAAGATGTATTATTTTCCTGCAGTTTAAGTGTTCCACACACTTATTTACAGCCCTGGTGATGTTGCTGCTATATCTATATCTATCTATCTATCTATCTATCTATCTATCTATCTATCTATCTATCTATCTATCTATCTATATATATATATATATATATATATATATATATATATATATATATATGTATATATATATTACTCAAGTAAAACATTTAGTTAAACAGTAACAAAAATGTTTAGTCTGGTCTGGATTTACACCACCAGTCTCTACGGTCACCCTACTTGAGTAATCTACTGTCTGGACAAGTGTCTTGGTTGCATAACTCAGGGAAAACCGCTATCTTTGATTGTAGCCTCCCACCTTAGATCCTCATATAACACACCAGTATGAGTAATATTTCCTGTTGTAAATTGTTGTAGAGTCATGTTTCACTTTTCCTGTTCTTCATTTGGTCTTAGGTATGTTGAAAATGTCATATCTTATAAAGAGGTATCTTTTTACAACCTCTGTTTGGGCACCAAACTTGCCCAAACTTGTTTCTTAATCGCAAAAAAAAATAAAAAAAAATAAAAGAAAGATATGAGTAACTTGCCGCCACACGCGCATGTTTAGCGGTAAACAGAAATGTCAATTTGCCCCAATTCTTTTGGTAAATGTTTAGTGCAATCGTTCTGCTTTAATGCTCAGTTTAATTCTGCATTAGATCCAGAGTGTGGATTACAGACAAACATCACAACAGGCTCATGAAGTCCCCCAGATGCATGCACTTTGCACCTATCTTTGAGTCATGCGACGGTGCTTCTGACGTCAACCACAACCTCGGGTGTAAATGTGATCAAGCAAATAGAGACGACTATTTCCTGATTAAGAACCCCAGGTCCTGACAAGACCAAGAGACCTCCTAAAACTTTAAGAACATCTGACTGTATATTGGAGCAGTCTTGTTCAGAATGTACCTTCTAAATCAACAAGTTAAGTTTAAAGCACTGCAGCAGATTGCAAACGAGGTTATACAAATGAACGGCGTACTAATTTGTCATGTAGTTATTCTCACCTAATACAAGCCTCCTCCTCCTCACCAGACAGTATTTTCTTTAGGCACAAATAGTGTTGATCTCACACAATTTTTTTTCTTATGCTGCATAAATAAAAATGAGCATATGCCTCAGTAAAATAGGTGTCAAACTACATTAGCACATAGTGATGACTTTCTGCAGTGGCACTGTTTTAGGTTGAGACACCCAAATTCAGCCACATCTGGCATTGGCAGATTGCTTAAAAATATATGAGGGCTGAATAATCTCTTATTTCAAACTGATTATTTCCCTATTTTTTGTGCACCTGGACATAAATCTTTTTTATTTTGATTTTATCAAAACAAGTTCATTCTTAATTAAAATTCACTCATAACTCCAACAGCACAAGTTTATCAAAGGCTGAAATATTAATAATCCTACCTTCTGCAGGCTCCTGGTTGGTGCTCCTTGGAGCGGAAACAGGAAGGGGGGTGTTTACAAGTGTCCAGTCTTAGGTTCCAGTAACACTTGTAATAAGCTCAATCTTCAAGGTAAAGTCCAGCGTTTCGTTCAACCTCTATCCTCTCTACTAAACTCTGGCCCTGTATTTTAAATGGTACTCTTAAAACACCCATAACCTTTCGTTGGATGTTTCCTTTTAAAGAAATGTAAAATAAAACAACACACAAGCGTTGGACTTATTCCTAATATGTTTTTTTTTTTTTTTTATCTTCAGGTCTTGTTAGTATCCCGGATGTTCTGAATGTCAACGACAACATGTCCTTGGGTTTGACTCTTGCTCGCATCCCTACTGGAAATGATGTTTTGGTAAGTTTTTGTTGCTGCTTTTGCACACGTGTTGTGCATCTCACAGAGAATTGTTCGGTTCATTCTCGAAAAAAAATGGGGAAAATACGCTACGATTGCAAGTTTACCATATCATGACCAATCACCCGTACTGAAGAAGCCAAGAGGAATTTGGTTAAGTGCTGAGGAACAAGAAAAAGCTTTAAATTTTTGAACCAAAGCCAAAAAAGTCCCATCAGCTGTTTGACTACGGAGGGCACACAGGAAACATGTAAGAGAAGTGGCTCCAGTCGATGAGGCTCATGCTGAACTCTTTAGCTACATGCAAAACGCCATGTGGGGCAGGAAGGTAGCGTTGCACATCATCCTTAAGGCAACCAGGGGCGACAGTGGTGCAGAGGTTAGGGAGTTTGTCCTGCAATTGGTGGGTTGCTGGTTCAATCCCCCACTCTGGTTGTCTCTGTTGGTGTGTCCTTGGGCAAGACACTTCACCCACGTTGCCTGCTGGCGGTGGTCACAGGGCCCGATTGCTCCGGTGTATGGCAGCCTCCCCTCTGTCAGTCAGCAGCTGTAGCTACTAACATAGCTCACCACCGTCAGGGTGTGAATGACTAAACTGTAGTGTGAAGATTTTGAGGTCGTCAGACAAGTTGAAAGCATCCTGATAATTGAAGTCACTGATCAGGTAGCAGCATCATGCACTGAACGCCTTTCCTCAGCAAGGATAGGGAAGGTGATGGGAAAATGGAGGGAACTAGGTAAGCAGGTTATCTGTGAAATATTTCAGACTTTTGGCCAATAGGATAATGTCCATAAACATACACCCAGAGTTACAATAAATGCTTTAGATCAATGCATTTTCATGCATCAGAGTGGACCAGTCAAAGCCCTGGAAAGAATCTGTGACAACACCTGAAAATGAATGTTTATGCTCTCTGACTGAACCTGAGCTGTTTCTCCAAAGAAGAATGAGCAACGGTTTATGTCTCTAGATAAGCAAAGCTGGCAGAGACTTCCAACGGTAATTACTGCGAACTGTTGTTCCACAATCTGTTGAATCAGGAGAGCTGAATAAAAAAAAAAGGCATGCTGCAGTTTTTAGAGTTTTGTTTATGGAAATTGAACTTGACAGTGTCATTTAAAATCCCGGTGAAACACATTCAAGTGTGTTGTCGTGAGTAGACAAAGACACGTCTTGACCACCTTAAACAGGAAAAGGAAACAACTACTCGCTTAATAAATAGAAGATTTACGCACCCACAACTACAGGAGAGGGAGTTTTATTGAGCTTGCTGCGCTGAGGAGAGTAAAAGGGAATGAGGCCAGCATCAGCCTCACCAATCGTCATCCAGCTCAGCTCGACACACTTCTCAAATATTACAAGCCAACGGCCAATGACGACACTAATTAGAAAGAGCATCTCCATTTCTTGTTCAGAGATCCTTCCAAGCTGTTGCAGCCAGACTGTGGACCGTTCCGCCTCTTTCCCTGCTGCACTTGGACTCTGTGGATGAGTTTCAAAAGCAGCTAAAGACATTTGTGGGCTTTTAGCTTTGAGTTGAGCTTTTGTGATAGGCCTTTGTGATCTGTGAAAATATGCTTCATAAATAGGCTGTTACCTTTTTTTTCCCCACTAGCAGGCTTTATTTGACAGCATAGTGACAGGAAAGGGGTTGAGAGAGAGGGGGAAGACATGCAGTAAAGGTCCAAGGGGATGGGTGTCAAACTCAGGAAGGCCACATCAAGGGCGGGGCCTCTGAACATGGGTCCCATGATCTACCCCTGCGCCACCACTGGACCCCTTCCTTGCTTTTCGCATTAATCTAATTCCCTGGATCGCACCGGAGCCTATAAACTGCTATGGAAAACCAAGAAAATGTATCAGTCAAGTCTCTTGTTTCTTCTTCTGTCGTCCCCTGCTGCAGATGTGTGGTCCTCTTTGGGGTCAGCGGTGCGGAGATCAGAACTTTTATCCAGGGATTTGCTCGAAACTCAACGCCCTCTTTCAGTCTCAACCTGCCTTCTCTCCTGCTGTTCAGAGTAAGCAACGTTTACGTTTGTTCATTTTATTATAAATCAACGTCTTTTTATTTAACGTGTTACCTCTATATTTGATAAATCTCCATTTGCTAAGTTGACAGTTTTGCTTTTTTAATGTCAGAAACGAACACCCGGAAAGTACTTCATTCACATTTGTTGTTTTAGTTGCAGCTGGCTTGAATTTTACTATATTTCTTACTCATCTCAGTCCTACCGTAACCAGGCCCACCAAACGATTCAGCTTAGATGCAAACCTTTTTGAAAAAGAGTTGCTATTAAAGAAAAATGCAATGCAAATGAAATTCAATGCAATGCAATTTCTGCCCCTCTTTCTTATTGTTCAGTCATGAACATTGACCTTAACTGAGGAAATTTTACAAGAAATTCCAGAGGAGGTAAATTGTTTTTTTTTTTTTCAAAGCACTGTTTGCCAAAAGCAATTCTGAAAACAACCTTCCTATCAATTGATGCAGGAGTGTTAGTCTCATTTATATAAGAAATAAGCATTGCCAGCAGATATCCTAACATTGTTAACTTAAAAAAAACGAGCCTGTAAATATTACAAACTCCTTGTATTGCAGTTCAAACTGATGCAATATTCTCCAGCAATAAGAGCACAGTAAGGTCATCTCCTCAGCGTGTGATAGAGCACTAACCAATGCAGCTGTGGTTCAGACTCTTACTTGTGTCTGTATGAAGAACTTAAATCGTGGGCTGAGGATTAGCAAAAAGACAACTTCTTTAGGATGTCTAATCTTTTTGAATGCCGTTTTACCAACACTCCCTCTAATCTACAGCATGCGGAGGTCCGATGGACATTGTGATCGTTTTGGACGGCTCGAACAGCATTTATCCCTGGGAACCAATGACAGACTTCCTGCTCAAATTAATACCCTCGTTAGATATCGGGCCTCGAAGTACACAGGTGACTCTGACGCATTCAGACAAGAAGCTTGACCAATTGAGTTAAAATTACTTTTGTGCTCATTACTGAACGCCAGTGCTCCTTTTCATACCATTTTCTTTTTACTTCCTGTCAGATAAGTGTCATTCAGTATGGCGTCGACCCAAGGATCGAATTTAAACTAAATTCATACCAAACCAAACAGCAAATAATTGCTGCAGCATCCAGTATACAGCAGATATATGGTACAGCTACCAATACCTTCAAAGCAATCCAGTTTGCCAGGTTGGTTTGCCAGTTTTCGCAGTTTTCTTTTAAAATGCTTGCAAACTTTTCTCCCCTGTGAAGTTTCATTTTACTGTGAGAATGTCCTCTGTTTCTAAACTCGCCTCAGGCAGCAAGGTTTTGCTACCACCAACGGCGGCCGACCTGGTGCTGCCAAAGTCCTGGTGGTTGTTACTGATGGGGAGTCTCACGATCAGCACCAAAGAGATCAAGTCATCGCTGAGTGCGAGAAGCAAGGCATCACCCGATTTGGCATCGCGGTATGAGACCAATTATTAACTGCTCTACAAATATAGCAATTCAGAATTTCTCACACGCAAATTTCCGATGGTTTTCTGAAATTCCAAAAATAAGAAGCGAGTTTTTGTGAAGCCCAGGATGCGTTAAGTGCCTTCAAAGTGATTTGCTTCCCGGCCAAAACTTAAAATAATATTTAATTGCAGCAGACCTAACTCACGCAGAAGAAATGTAGGACACATTTGATTGCATTTATTGAGTTTGAAAAATGACCCACATTGATAGATTTTTTTCCTTTTCACTAAAATCACATTACCAATCTGATTTAAAAAAATATCCTGTGGGAAGGTGACCTTAAGGAACTTGATTGTATCCATCATTTGGTGGTATAAATATGACATGACCAAGAGCCCCGTATCTCCTAGCCAGTCTTAAAAATGGGCAAGACAAGAGAAACTTTCATTCATGTAGGGCAAAAGTGTGACAGTCTTCACTAACTGGAAAATGACTAAATGAACATAGCTACTACCCTATACCTCTCCATATCTACAGTCACAGCAACATAAATTAAGTTTTAAAACCAAGGACAAGGGTTAGGATACTAGATTACAGCATTTTACACATTTCTACCAGGCTTGACAATCATGGTGCTGTTTGTTTCCCAATCAGAATCATGCATATTGTTATACAGTTTATACCAGGGATCATCAGTTCCGTTACTTGAGGTCCGGTGTCCTGGAACTTTTAGATGTGTCAGCACTTTGAATCGTTTTGTTACTGAAAAGTGCTATTTCAATAAGCTCGCCTTGCCTTGTCTCCGATCCAACACGTGAATCAAATAATCAGCTCATTAGCAGGACCTCTGGAGAACTTGACTGCATAGCGAGGAGGTAATTCAGCCGTTGGATCAGGGACGCATCTTAAGGTTCCAGGGTACTGGACCTCGAGGACTGGACCTGAGGACTGATGGTCTCTACTGTCGTGTCCCTCTGCCTCGTCTTATTTTAATTCATCAAAGTTGGCTATTTCTTTCTTTTTTTTCCACAGGTGTTGGGTTATTATATCAGAAACAGCATAGATACCAAAGACCTTATCAAGGAAATCAAATCCATTGCCAGTCTACCCACAGAGAGGTTCTTCTTCAATGTGTCAGAAGAGGCAGCGCTTTCCACCATCGCGGGGACTTTAGGAAGCCGCATCTTCAACATAGAGGGTGAATATTATTCCTGTTTTGTTTCCCATTTGCTCTACATCTTCTCTAGTGGAAAGTGGAAAGTGCATTGTTGATTCAATCCCCCGTTTTTAACGTCTGCTCTATAATGCTCCTTTCCCCTAAGGTACTGGAAAAGGGGGCGATAATTTCCAGATGGAGATGTCCCAGGTCGGATTCAGTGCGCACTACGCCAAACAGCAGGTGCAGAAATATTACAGCAGTAGAACAAAATAATTAACTGTTAATAGGTGTTTATGAAGGTAAATAATCTGGTCACAGAGTCTCAGGATCCCTGTAAGAGAAGATTCAAGAACAGTTTTTTTCAGTGTCTGTGTTTTTTGTTCTTTTTAATCACATCGGTCGTGTTTTATTTGGAAATTTTGTTTATCTAAAACCATAAAGCGCAGCATAATGACGGTTATGACCTGTTTGCTGTTTTTTTTTTTTTGCGCATCTAGGATGTGATGATGCTGGGAGCGGTGGGAGCTTACGCCTGGAGTGGGACTGTGGTCCATCAGAAGGGATCTAAGTCAACAATTTTCCCTTTCTCTGCATTTGAGGCAACGCTTCAAGATAGAAATCACAGCTCACTGCTGGGTATGCTAAGTCACTTTTCAACCGTGTTCCCAAAACTGAACATTCGCTGTACAATGTGACGGTGTTCCTGCAGTCCTTCACATTTAACAGAAGCTGTGTTTGGATGGGCGTTGAATGACTGATGAGACTGATGTTGAGTTGGTGCAGGAATCAAGAATCTTTATTGTCCTAAAGTGTGTTACAGTAATGAGATTTTTGATGAGAAAGAAATGGGCTTATATTTATATATGTATGTGTTATACTTGTGCTCCTGGACAGGCTATGCTCTCACCACGCTGACTGACGGGTCTACAGAATACTTTGTAGCCGGAGCCCCTCGCTCCAACCACTCCGGACAAGTGATCGTCTACACTGTGAACGCCCAGAAGCAAGCCACCGTTGTGGATCAAGAAAGAGGGAAGCAGGTGCTGACTTTAGACCATGTACTCACCCAGTAGATGCAGTGGAAAATTTGCATTTTCTTCTACAACTGGATTGGTTTTGCAGCATGAGTGCTAAACGGCTGGAACTTGTCCTCGTAGATCGGGTCATACTTTGGTAGCGTGCTCTGCTCCCTGGACGTGGACAATGATGGGGTGACAGACCTGCTTCTGGTTGGGGCTCCCATGTACATGAGTGAGCAGAAGAGAGAAGAAGGCAAGGTCTACCTATTCTCTATCACCAAGGTAATGATGAAAACATATCCTCTTTCTTTAGGCGGTTTTATTAAACTGGGTCTGCTCCTCGGTCCATCAGCGTCACACTTCCTCTGTCTCTTCCTCTGCAGGGAATACTGAGTGAGGAGGGAGTCCTTAGCGGTCCTGCTGGAAATGAGAACGCACGTTTTGGGATGTCCATCTCTGTCGGCCCCGACCTGGACCTGGACGGTTACAGAGATGTTGTAGTTGGAGCCCCCCTGGAGGACAAGGAGAAAGGTGTTATTTACATCTACAATGGCAACAAGGACGGTCTAGCTAAAGAGTTCTCTCAGGTACGAGACGCAAAACTGTTGTGTATGAGAAACGCATGAAGAGTAGACTGTTCATACAGAAGTCTTTGGTGCTGAATCTGTGTATCCATTACAATGATAAGCTATGTTAAACTGTTTTAATGGACAATAAAAAATAGATTAATCAACAATCAGTCTAAAATAGATTTACTGGGGATTTGATTAAACTAAAGGATGTACGTAAATAAACGTAAACAGACTATTTTACTACTAAGGGGGACGTTTCAGGACTGAAATGTTAAAATCTAAAATGTGTTTATCATTAGTGTTCCTATGTTTTCTAAAGTTTGAAGAACAGGGCTGGTGGTCTAATTTAATCACTCAATCATAATCTATTTATGAGTCAGCTTTCATATAGTCAGGTGTGACACAGATTGCTTTATAGGGATTAGCACCTGAGCCCTGAAAGTTTGCAAAGGACAAAAAAAAGGAGAATTAGAAAAGATTCATAATCAGTTTTGATTCATAAGCTTCCAACACCTGAAGCTTCAGAATTAGAGTCGGAAACGGTGCCTTTATGTGTCAGACAAGGCTAACCAACTTGCATTTCTGCTCTGGTGGCTCCATCAGCTCCAGCCCTCTCCTGGCTGGATGGAGCGTCTGCTTTCCGGCTCAAAACAGTGTTCTGTTCGCCACAGGTTACTGTCAAATGTCAAGCGGTACTAGTATCTCCTGGCAATGTTCGTTCATGTGGATTTTAGATTTTTATGGCTTTAGAAATGTCAAAAAGTCAATGTGTGATGATCATGTACCCCTGCCCTTTTTTTTCCTAAACAAGTTTGACTTTTGGTGCTCTGCAGTTATTCAGTATTATTGAGTGCGTTTGACTGAAAATATTTTCAATCCTAATTCGAGGTTTGATTACATTTGGGTTCAACTGTTTTTACTGTTTCACAGAGAATCCCAGGCTCCAAGTTGGATCCTCAACTTCAGTATTTTGGAAGATCCCTAGATAGCAACAAAGACCTGAATGATGATACCATTCCTGACATCTCCATTGGTGCTTATGGAAAAGTTGTCCAGCTCTGGTGAGTTCAACATATACGAACTGTGTGGGAAAAATTAACATGGTTACTGTGAATATATGGCAGCAGGTGACTGATGTTATTGTTAATTCCAGGTCCAGAGGGGTGGCAACGGTTACAGCCACAGCCTCCTTCAACCCGGATAAAATCAACATTTTAAACAAAGCCTGTGACATTAATGGACGCAAGCTTTTCTGTTTCGATGCAAAGATCTGTTTCAGTGCTTCATTCAGGCCCCAGAATCCTGTGGGACCCGTCGGTAAGCGAGATTCCTGAAAGTATCTTTGAAGACTAGAGTGTGCAAAAACAGCCAGTGCTGCTTTTGTTTTTACTTTTAGCCTTCTTGTTATTGTGAATACTGTGTCTAGGTGTCATATTCAATCTATGTGGGCATCAAAAGGCATGCATTCACAGGTTGGAAGTATGCTGAAGAAAAACAGATCCCCTGTGTCAGTACCAGATAAGGAAGACTAAATTGAGATTGAAGAGTTAGGATTAAATATGCTATAATGTATAAAGAGGAGAAAAGGTGTGAGCCATTGGGCTGAAGAACTGCATACAAACATCAGTGGAAAAATCTGAGAGCACAAGCATTTCAAAAATGCCTAGAAGGGCAATAAAAACACTTCAAATCTACATTCAACAACGTAAATTGGTGGTAATCTTTTCATTTATCCTGACAGCACCAGCATCCGAACATCACCACAGATCTGGGGGTGAAACTAGAGCAAAAAAATATATAAATAAAATAAATCACCAAAAAAGTTCTAACTAAGAAACATATACTTTAAAATATACTTAAGTAAAAGGAGAGAAGTAAAAATACAAATAAAATCAGATTTCAGTAATTTCACGTCATTAAAGAGACATATGGGTCCACTTATATATATACAGAGTATGGAGATATTTACATACTCTGTATAAAAAGACAATGACTGTTTTCTCTTGCTCTTATGTTGGGTTTTTATATTTTATTTATCTTTGTGTAAACCTGCATGCTTCCATTTGCCTTTCACGTTGCTGCTAGTACACCCAAATCTCCCGACTGAGGAACAATAAAAGTTATTTTTGATTCTAAGTACAAGTTCAGTCTTTTGGAGGGGCCACCATAAGGACCCTGATATCAGTCCGAAGTTTGAGGGCAGAGTTGGGGCCTTCAAATCTGACTTGTTATGCAAATGTCTGACTTTAAAGACAGCTTTTTATATTGTTTTTTATTCCGGCAGCTAATGAATAGGAATATGTTCAGAAATGACAATAGGGCTTAAATTTGAAAGGTTTATTGTGATTTATTGCCAGATGGAATTTTTTTATATACAGTATATGTAAAAATTTTGTTTTAACTGAGGCATCCAATTACAGCAATACAAGTAAACATCATTACTGATATCATGTATACCTAAACGTCTTTTGCACAAATATGAATTAAAGACTATTGATTTGCTTGATTGTTTGTGTTTTTGCAAACCAGCCAAACAATATTGAAGCACTTTTATTTTTTACAAAGAAGGCAGCTGCGTAGGTCCTCTGGTCTTCTCTGTTCAAACAGGGACTATTCAACCTGAAGGCCATAACCCCTGTTTTAATTCAGAAAATGGCTTCCTCTACTCCTCTCTCACACCAATGTTCTTCACTATCCAGGAGACGCAACATTTCAACAAAGAAAAACCCCATCCAGAGGACATGCTAAATGTTTTTTTTTTTATTGGATTACTGAGATTATTCTATGTTTTTATTTCAACCTTAGTTACTTTTGAAATAAGCCATCGTTTAAAGTATAAGCAATTCCCAGAAACGTCTTGTCCATGATGTCTACGATTTAGAGTGCCACAATACTTGAATGTCAAACACAATCAAATATTTCCAGATTTCCAACAGTAAAATTTGCTTTCCTTTCAATTTCTGTTTTTTTATTTCAGATGTAACTTACGCATTGACTCTGGACGCTGACTTGATGGATTCACGGGTGACTTCAAGAGGACTGTTTGCAGTAAATAATGAACGCTACCTGAAAAAGAAGACAAAAATATCATCTTCGCCCTCGTGTGAAACTCTAAAGGTTTACGTTCAGGTAGGCTTCACTGTCTCGTCATCCTGAGTCTAACGTGTCTCTATTGGTCTGATTTGTGGAGATTTAGCCATGCATTGCTCTTTTTAACGTATCCAACAGGAAACGCCAGACTTTGTGAACTCTCTCAGTCTGAAAGCAGAAGTTGAGCAAGAAAATCCAGACGCGAACCCGGTCCTCAACAACACCTCTCCCAAAGCCTTTGAATTCTTTGTGAGTAAGAAATAAAAGAGAAACGCTTGCGCGGTAAATTGATTTTGTTTGTGGATCAGGTAAACTTTAGGCACACCTACACTTGAAACTATGTACATGTGCAACAATTGCTGCCTAGCGTCTCTTAGTCAGGCAAGTTCTGTGTTTCACTTAGCAAAAGAAAAAAGAGATGACAAAAATAAGTTTCTTAAAATCACATTTTTCAACCCATAATGTAATAATTAAGACTATAGCACAGCCTCTTACTTAATGTAGCGGTCCTCTATGTTTTCAGATCCCTTTCACCAAAGACTGTGGCTCTGATGAAGAGTGTGTTAACGATCTGGTGCTGAGTGTAAAGACGGACAGTAAGGGGTCCAGGTAAGAATAACAGCTTATTGCTGTCCAACGCAGTGAAATACTTTTATAGGTTTTTTATGTCACATTTAAAAGTTCCCATTTAAATTTTCTCTTATATTGTCTAAAGGTGTGGCTCTCTATGGGCATTCTCGTCTAACTTTTAGACCTTATAGACCTGTGATGCGTTTGGTTGTGATTCAGCTGGTAATTTGGTTGTTGGCTCATACGTGTCTCCAGCTGAGTAACATCAAATAATACCTAACCAGACTCAGTGAGTGGACTGAGGGTTTAAGTAATAACTAGGAGATTGTTTTGTGAGGATCAATGTATAATTGTTCCGTGTTCCAACATGATGGACAAAGCCGCTGTTTACTGACAAAGTGCTGATTAAAATGATGAGTCATGTGTTCAAACACCATGTTGACGTCTTCCCCCGATGCAAGTCAGCTTCCAATCACTGTAATTTCCTGACAGACCAACAAGTGTGAACCGGTTGTTATTGTGACAAGGCTTGGCGTGGTATCGACACGCAGCGCCCCTCACGCTAACTGCCAGGCCCAGTAAAGATGTGGACAAAGGCTTTGGAGTAAAACTCTTGTTGCTGTGGCGTCATCTCAGACTGGAAATTTACATCTGCCGTCTGTTAACTTGGACAAGGGGCACATTATCCCAATATTGCATCTTCTTCCCTGGCTCCTTGTTTCTTTTTTCTCGGTGCTTCTGGGACTTAAACTGAAACTGTGCTCTTTGGTGAGATGAGAGTAAGATTAAGTTTTTCCACAACAAACTCTCAATTTGCCTTTCACATAAAACAAATGAATGTGTCAAAAAGAGCCTAGTGTTTATTGTTAAGTATGGTGGCTGATCTGTGATGCTGTGGGCCCGCTGACCTTGTTTGGACTGTCAGGAATGAGAGGACATTTTTGGATTAAAACTGGTGGACCCCTGCGTGTGTGGTAGCCACAAAGTCTTTAAACAGGAAAATGGTCCAAACAATCTGGTCAACACAACACAGAAATAGGTCTGCAGATGCAAAACAACAACATTTGTCAAAACCATCTGAGACCTGAGGGCTAAATCTTGTTAAATACCTGTAGGGTGAGGCGCCGTGAACAGAGCAGAAGAGAGGACCCGGGACTCTGGACGATTTAGGGAGTTGGAACCTTGCAAAATGTTTAAGTTAACACCAAGTGTCTTCTGATTGGCAGGAAATGGGGTTATACAACATTTTGACAGCAGGGGTGGTGATAACTGTGCCACAAGAAGAAAAATAGCATGGCTTTTTTCCTCCACTGACAAGCAGAAGATGGGTGGATTTATTTAAAGGCCTTTCCTATGTTAGAACTTGCTGTAAAACAGAAAAAAATAACCTGTGATTGACTTTTGTAATGGATAATAGCCATTTTAATTCCTTCCTATTGTCTTTGTTTTAGATTTGTATGTTAAACTGCCCAATAACCGCACAAATCAAAGCTCATACATTTGTTTAGTCAGACTTGTGAGCTTACTCATATTAAGTTAATTATCTCACATCAAAGGAATTGAACTATTTCGGAGAGAGCTCGTCAAAGCTTTTAAAGATTCAAGCGCGTTCATTGCCTCTATTTTTGTTCTGAATGTTTGGTGCATGCACAGTTCCTAGGTGTTATGACTCCCTCAGTGGGATTATGTTATGTTTGTGCAGTAAAAGGGGGAAAAAAGCTGCTTTTCAAGTTATTTGCATTCAGATTTTGCACTAATGCTCAGCAAAGTTCCTCGTGCTCTCTCCTTGCAGCTCAAATCCCATTCAGGTCAGCAGCAACAACCGAGAACTGAAATTCGAAGTTGTTGTGAAGAATAAAAATGAGAACGCATACAACACACAGGTCTCGGCCACCTTCTCCAGCAACCTCTACTACTCCTCTGTGTTTCCTGTGAGTATTTTAGATTTCACTATTTCAGTTTATTCACGAACGAGAGACTAGTTGATATAATTGTATTGATAAGAGCAAAACAAATTAAATGTGCTTTGCATACACTCTAATAATACTGAATTTAAAGGGCATTCAGTGTCAAAACAATACAGTCATTGTAATAAAACTCAAAGCTGAAAAAATTAAACTTTATTTGCAGACGGACGGAGTCAAATGCACATCGACGCTGAAAGAGACGGTAACCTGTCAGGTGGGATATCCAGTATTAAGGAAAGACCAGGAGGTAAATAAGAATACAGTTTTCAGACTGATCTTGGTTTCAGTATTAATTTCTCAGACCTCAATAATTAACACCCCTTTATTTCCTCACAGGTTAAATTTCAGATCACATTTGATTACAGTTTTGATTACCTGCAAAACCAAGCAGAGGTGACATTTGAGGCCAAGAGGTGCAAAGATCTGGAAAGCCTTTTAATTGAATATTAATCTTTAAATGAATTCCATAGGAGATAATAATGATAATAATATGTGTTTATGAATATGCACAGTGATGGAAAAGAGGAAAAACCTGCTGACAATACCGTGCGCTTATCCATTCCCGTGCAATATGAGACAGGGGTTGCTTTATCCAGGTAAGTCTGTAATCTTATCCCAGTTTAATAGCAGTATGAATCTGGAGAATGGACGCTCGAAATTGTTTAATTTTCTTTCCTTTTGTGTCACAGGCAGTCAAATATGAACTTTTATGTGGCAAACTCAACTAATCAAGTTGTAACAACGGTGAAAACTCTGGATGACATCGGCCCAGAGTATAATTTTACAGTCAAGGTGCAGTTACTAAATCCAGATGCATAAGTGTCATTGTCTCATTTATAGTTTTTCTTGATTTAATAAGTTTAAAAAAAATGTGTTTAAAGGTCTCATCCGGAGTCATTCCTATAAGCCTCCTTTATCTCACTATAAGTCTGCCAGTGTCAACGAAAGGTGGAAATCAGCTCCTATATTTAACCAGCGTGGAGACGCAAGCTGTGAGTGGTCCAATTCCACATCTGATTCGATTTAGAAATATGATAATCTGCATCAAAATAACAATCCATACAATAATCTCTTTGTTCTTTTTATGACCAGTGTAGTTTTCATGAAACAGAGTTTGATATCTATATTATTGATGATCATGTTCTCCGCATGCAGGGAGGATCTGTCAGCTGTGACACCAGCCTAGTGAATCCTCTGCAGATTGGTGTCAAAAACCAGAAGGTTTCCTTCTCAGAGGAGAGCCTCAGAGGCACGAAGACATTGGTGAGTTGGTGACTCTTTTATAGGTTTCCATTGTTTGGTGTTCGTGGTGTTTTATTTGTGCGGTTATGTCATTTCCAGTTGTAATTTAATGCTAAAGCGTCAAAGTCTACAATCTGCATTTTGTTCTTTTTACCTCTTTTTGCACATGAAAGCAAAGAGGTACATACTGGAATTGAATCAACAAAGTTGCAGTTAGTTTTTGGGTTTTTTTAGTTTTGAAGTAATTCTTTTTTGAAGTCATGTAAAAATTTTGTGCAATTAATTCAAATGCATTTTACCCTAATTCCTCCATGCAAAACTTTGGTGCCCTTTAATGTTCTCACATTTATCAGCTATATGTCCAACCACTAGAGGGAGCTGAAATTATTGAACAAATGTGTCTTATATTAGTATTAATTCAATTCAATTAAATTAAATTTTATTTATATAGCGCCAAATCATGAAACATGTCGTCTCAAGGCACTTTACAAAATCAAGTTTAATCATATTATACAGATTGGGT